>NC_057811.1:54106985-54134829 GCF_018294505.1 Triticum aestivum
CGCAGTCGGGCATCTGAGCGACACCACATAAAGGGCTTATAAAGAATAATTAAATAACAAGCATGCCGCAGTCGGGCGTCTGAGCGACACCACAGAGAGGGCTTATATAAGAATAATCACAGTGAATATCCAGGAGGTAGAACCATCCCAGGGATACTCAATAATTCAAATAATGTAAATGGTTAGTCCATAATAATAATAAACATAATCCTCATACGTCACAGGTCAAAAACAATATCTAGTTTAGCCGTTTCTCCATCCGAAGACCGACACTAACATAATCATAATCCAATGATCTAGTCTAGCCGTTTCTCCATCCGAAGACCGTCACTATGTTCTAGTTTAGCCGTTTCTCCATCCGAAGACCGTCACTAGACCCATCTCGGACTGAAGTCCTTACCCATGAACATGGCTATCCGAATAGATATAACCTCTACAGAGGGTATACTCTTTACCCACGAGTAACGGATTTATTTAGTCCATCGGGACTAATTCCGCCTACGGCCTTTTAATTGAAAACACGCCTGACCTGCACACACCAGCTTAACTTACCGGTGTCTGGAATCACCCACGACACCTGTCAAGCAAAACTCTAAGTGGGGAGGCTACAACCTCGACGTAGCATGGGATCAAATTTATATCGCGCGCTCTAAGGGGTGCCCCCCTCTCGGTCCCAACCGGAAACACCCATGCCCCCGGACCAGGTGGCACGCCTATCGGATGCATCCGGTATCTTCCAGCATGGCCTCTCTGTATGGTGTGTGCCTTAGTAAGGGGTTGACAACTTACTGAACCGTACCCTACCTGCGGCAGGGACAAGTGGTAGTACAAAACAAGTAGGGGAAGTTACTGAACAAGACTCGACCTACGGCCGACTCAAGAGGTCCAAGTATTCTCCGAATGATTAGCACAACCAATATATTTCCATTAACAGACAGAATCACCGCTCATCAAACCTCATCATGCCATACCGGACACACTCGTCTCGACGAGGAATTAGGGACAAGCTCATGTCTACCCAAGTCCACGACTTTCCCGGCTTCCTGCCGGTATGCATGAAGAGCTCGCGAGGATGATCACTATCACCAGCATATCCATTTCTAACAGTAAGGCATCTCCAATATGCACTCATGCGTGTGACTTTATCGTTACATAAAAATAACGTATGCTCCAAGTCAAGGTGGTGTTGTAACCGTATCGACAACACTCAACGATATTATGCCAGGGTTCCGAATGCTTGCCTTCAAGAGTATGCAAGGGGGTGCACTTTTTGAAAGTTTTCTTCTCTCTCCATTTCCTATTTAAAAAAATATTCAAATAACAAATATTTCAAAAACAGTACAAAAAGTTTCCCTAAATATTTTTGAAATAAATCTCAAAATAAACTAGATGAAATTTGAGAGAGGTAGGACAAAGAATCAACTCATTAGGGGTTTTATTTTAAAAGATATAGCCAGTCAAAGTTTGGTCAAAGTTCTGTTTTTAATAAAACCAGAAAAAGAAAACTTTTCGGGGGAAAATACTCTTTCGAAGCAGAGGAAACGTACTCAGGCGTTTACGTGACCACTTAAACACGTGGTGGCGGGGCTGGGTCACTGACAGTGGGTCCCGCGGGCCCACTGGTCAGGTTTGACTAGTCTCTCCTCCCTCCTCTTCCTCTGCCCGAACGGAGGCGGGACTCCGGCGATCGCCGCCGGCGATTGGCAGCTCCTCGCGGGCTCCGGAGGGCAGGGATGGATCCCTGGCTCCAGGGCGTTCCTCCCGGTGGTCGAGGGGACCGTGGGGGTGAAGGGAGTCGCCGGCGGCGAGCTCCGCGGCGGAGAAGGTTTCGGGCAAGATTGGGGTTTTGGGCTGTGGTGGCTCTCGATCGAAGCTAAGAGGATGGGCGACTCCGTGAGGTTGAGGGGAAACGGGTGGTGGCGTTGGATGGGTGGGGGAGGCCCTGGTTGCGATGAATGGCACCGGAAGGTGGTGGCGGCCAAACCGGTCGGAGTCGAGGAAGACGGCTACCATCCATCGAATGCTGGCCGTGGGAGTGCTATGGGGGTGGCCTGGGGTCGCATGGGTGCTTGGAGGAGCTCGGGGGCCTCCTTAAATAGGCGTTCGAGGCCGGTCCCGTGGCGGCCGTGGATAAGAACGCCGGCGACCGCCGTGCTGTAGCTTCAGGGCGACGTGGCGGCGACGAGCGCGTGCCGACGGGTTCCAGGATAAGCTCGAGCTGCTCCAGGGGCAGCTGGCACGCGTGGGTGGCTTGGGCGGCGCCGTCCGTGGCAGGGGCTCACTGCCGACGCCGGCGTGCCGCCAAGGGAGCCCTGACGGCGGCGCTGTAGGGCGCCAGAGGTGGCTTGGAGGGTTCTGGCGAGTGGGCGAGGGTAGTGCGTGGCTCTGCAGGCGAGCAAGGGCCAGGGGCGGGACGCGGCGAGGGCGGCAGTGCAACGCGGCGACTAGGTGCGCGCGCGTGCAAAACATGCGGTCAGGGCGCGCCCAGAGCACGCACGGGACATCTTCGACGAAATGCCAGGGCAGCCTAGAGTGCTAGAGGGAGGCTGGCAATTAACAGGACTAGGTTAGGAGTAGCTAGGATCTTAGTGGACAAGGTTGCTGGGTCAGAGGATCAAGTACACAGTGCAAACTAAAGCTCATGTCAAAACTGACTGTGCACACCAAGTGTTCGACAGAATGCCAAGTGCATCTAGGCAACTCTTGGAGTGGCCGAAAACTCCAGATCAGGGTCTCCCTGGGTGTAGGTGATGATGGCAAGATTATTTGGGCAAAACCAGAAACTTGCTAGTGCAAGTTTTGCAAAACTACAGTTTTGGACAGAAAGAAAAAGGTCTCATTGCATGCACTTAAAATCCTCCAGTGGGACCACTCTCCTGGACTTAAGGGTTTTGCAGGGAGGGCTACAAGCAGGAAAAAGTTCATGGGAACTAGAGTAAAATAAAATAGGGTTCCAGTACAAATCACCAAACTGGACCAGAATGAAAAAGAGGTTGATTCACTCAAATTTTTCAAAGAACATCACTGGGTTTTAGCATAAAGTTGAATTATATGCGTCTACTGACATCTCCAAACACTTGGAAGAATTTTTAAAGAAATATTTAAATAGGTTGTAGTGCAAAAATACCTACTGGACCAGATTTGAAAAGTTGATGTAGAGCTCAAAATCTCCAATAACCAAAAGATATTTTTGCATAGAAGTGATGTGGAAACATCACATGACATCCCCAAATTTTGGTCAAATTTTTAAATGCATTAATCAAATGGTTGCAGTGCAACAGAGACTCCAAGTTCATGAAAAATCATTTTAAAAGAATAAAGCTCAGGGAAAGGCAAATCTTGCAATTAAATCCACTGATAAAGAATTGTTTCATAGAGAGAGTATATAAGTCCAATAATACCTTTGGAAAGTTTCCACTTGGGGTAAAAACCCACAATATCAAAAGGGTAAATCTAGACAAATGGAAAAGTTTAATTTCCTGGCAAAATTTTAATTTATAAAACAAGGTCAAAATTTTGGGGTGTCACAACACTACCCCCTTAAGAAAAATCTCGTCCTCGAGATTTGTTAAAAGCTGTTTTGAACAAACATTGCTCTTACCAAAAGAAATCATTCTACTGTGCAATAAAAATGAGGCTACAGTGAGAGGGCAATTAGTGGTGTAAGACCACAGTGTGGTACACTGGCGTTGCATGGAAAAATCCATGGTCGGGGAAATCGAGATATTTCTACGTTGGATACAGTAATTTAGAATAAGTTCTAAATTACTAAAATACGCTGGTCGCACCCGAGAGCACGGTGCTCTCTCTGGCTGACAGGTGGACCCGGGGCCCACTGTCGGCCTCTTCTTCTACCTCTGGCTCTCTCTCTTCTCTCCCGCGTGCTCTCCCGCGCTTCCTCTACCGGCGACGCCTATCGTGTAGGGCATCTAGGCCGTACTACGGTAGTGCGCGGCGTGCTAGCTGCCGGTGCAGCGTGCACTCACCTCGCGGGCCAGTGCACTGTCGGCACTGCTCGCGGACTCGCCTCCGAACACCGGCGATCGAGCGACAAGTGGCGCTGGTGGACCTCGGCCACCATACACCAATCTCGAGCTATAAAATGGTCGCGGTGCTCCTTTCTTCTTCCTCACACCTGGCCTTGCTTCTACTTCTTCTTCCTTCTCCTACATTGCTGTTAGCAGGAGCTCGAGACGAGGCTCTAATGGCGGAGGCGATGCCGGATTGGTACGTGGTCCTGGTGTGTGGAGGTTTGGCGACGTTGCTGGGGTTCTCCGTGCTCTTGTGCGCGATGATCCTGGATGATCGTCGTGATGCTGCCGCTCGAGTGTTAGCTCTTCGCGGTGGCGGCGATCACGAGGATTAGGTGCGGCATTGAGTGCTAACTGCTGTCGGTGTGTTGGGTCAACTCGCGTCCGAATGGTTACTCACAAATCTCTCTTACTGAGACTGTGGTGTCCTCGGGTGTGATCAGTTAGGCGCAAAATGTGTACGAGGATTTGTAATTAGCGCACGAGGTTGAGTGGTTGTGGTTGTGAGCCTGCTGTTATGGTGCTGCCCGAATAAAAATCTATGTCGTGAAGATATATACGCTGCAGCAACTCGGGGAAACAAA
This sequence comes from Triticum aestivum, assembly GCF_018294505.1. NCBI lineage: Eukaryota > Viridiplantae > Streptophyta > Magnoliopsida > Poales > Poaceae > Triticum > Triticum aestivum. Next base: position 54,111,601 of record NC_057811.1, read on the forward strand.
TCTCATTACAAAATTTATCGTGAGTGAAAAAATTAGTTAAATCAAGATTTACAGCAGCAAAACTGCTCACATAATTGAAACCAAATATTTGGTACGCCGCACAAACTTTGGATACCACGCACAAGTTACAAAACATAAATAAATACTGGGATAATAAACATAGCGGCGACGTCTACAATGAACACGGCAAAAGGACCGGGTCCTGAGAAAACGTCTCTGGTACTGGGGCGCACTCTTCTTCTATCGGGGGAAGCGGGTTGACCAGTCGATGAACGCGTCTCTCCTGGTCAGGCCTCAGTGGTCTGCCAATAGCGATCTGAGGATTTAAATCAGCGAGGCTCTGGAGATAACCCATTACCCGCTGAGTCAAACGCTCCTGAGCGATCACATACTGGGCAAGGTTGGCCAGTACTGGATCCCTCTCAATTCGTCCACCGGGAAAAGATGCTACTTCTCCGGGTGCTGCACGACTGGAAAAATAATAATATCCTCGTTCGCTGGCATAGGGTACCGCGAATCAAAGACGAGCGAGCGCTTCGTACGCAGCAGCTTCTATGGCCATATGCGGAGTCGGCATGGATTTCCCCACGAAGGAAACTTCCGTTGGGTCTTGGTTTGGGTTTGAGGGAGGGATGTGCACCACTGCCCAATACTTCGAGGTGGATGGGGTGATCCTCGATTTGAGCAACTCGTACTGGGGTGGATGGATGGCACTCATGGTACTGCAGGTAAAGTCCCACAATAATTTAACAAAACTACCCGGGGTTGCGTCTGGGGTTCTCAGATAAATACTGGGGGTCGGCATGGCAAAGAAGAGGCTGTGCGTGTTGTGCACAAGGTGAGGGGTACTTGGCAAGGTCACGAGGTGGCCTTTTATATAGCATTGGGGCTGGGTTATTTACCGTGGTGAATGGTAACTGGTTTGGGATCGAGGTCAAAGCCACAGATACACATATCTCATAAATGTGACGCATTGCTGTCGGTGTCGTCGGGTGTGGTTTTGGTAGCTGCGCCCGGAATTTAAAAGGTGCATCTGTACGCTGACGTACTTATGCATGGCTACTACTCCAAAAATAGGGGCGCACAAGCAGACAGTATTTAATAATGGTGATACAGGATCACACAATTACAAAGTGTAGGAATACTAAGGCTCGATACTACTTGAGCGACTTAGTCTACTTCGTTAATGTCTAAGTGGGCTGGCCTTGTGGACGCCGAGGCTTCTCCACGGGTTTCACCGTCAGGATTAGCCGGTTGAGGTTGAGGGGCTGCAGGGTCGGGGTAGAGGTGATGACCATCGCGGGGGTTGTTGGCCACAATCCCGTTGGAACGTGTTCCCAAAAGGCGATGAAGCGCTTCTGGGGACACCAAAGCATTCTGGTTGATGGCTGGGGCGGACCTCAAGGGCTCGATCGGGTGTCCGAACAGCACGACTAGGTTGTCGGCGTCGGGCTCCACTTCTCCTCTTGCCGGGGCTCGGCGAACCAGTTCTCCACGAGCTGTGATCAGATCAAGGGTGATTTGATCGAACAGTTGCTCTAGTGCGCTTACATAGCGCACCAGATGCAATAGTGCAGGATCTGTCTCGTGATCTCCGTTGGCAACCTGGGGCGGCCTACCATACCCGTGACGACCGGGGTAGTAGTAGAACGAGCGACAGTTAACGCTGGGCGACAAGTGCCGGAGTTGAACTATAGCTTCTCGAGCTGCCAGTTGGATGGCTTGTGGCTCAAAGGAAGTTGTCCTTCCAGTGAACCTGTAGGGGCGTTCTGGCGATAGACCCCTACCATAGATGTGTACAGTGGCCCAGAACTAACGGCTCTCACCGCTCATGAGTCCTTGGTACACAACATATTCTGGGGGCTCTTCTAATGCATAGGCACGGCGGGTGAGGTTTGCGAGCACGGTCAGAAAACCTCCAAGGTTGGTTGCTGTGGTCTCATTGTGAACAATGGGGCCAGGCATCGTGGCTTGGTTTGGGAAAGAGGATGTGCTGTGCTGGGTTGAGGCTAGCGCGCCCTTTTTATAGGAAAAAAGGGACGGAGTCTTCCTTCGCACGCTTGCGAATGAGACGTGTTAGGTGTTGGTCACTGGCGCGTGATCAACGGGCTAGGCTCATAGGTTGGGCACCGTCTGCCAAAAGGCGTTGGGTCACTGTGGGGCTATCTTACGCGAGAAGCTTGGCCGGGATTAGGTTAAGGTCTGGTGTTTTGGTTAACCTAGGTTTATTGACCTGGCTAAGATAGGATTAGCCAATGGTCAGCCTGGCTCTGATACCAAGTCTGTGAGGATCGGTTTTTCGGGATATTAATTTCCCAGAAAACGGCCTTTGTGCTCACCAGCCCCAGGATTACTGTTAGCTGATGAGGCACCAACTTGATACAAGAATTCCAAGCAAAGTACAAAATATGTAGTACAAGACCATTGTGGCCTAGGGGTACAACACTTGGTTTCTAGTGGTTGATGGCGGAACCGGTTTGTGGTTCATCTGCGTCTATGGGACTCCATTTCCCACAAGAACAGCTGACCAGGATAACTCCTATCTTCGCGAGGCTGCTATCACCTTTACATGGGTTCCGGGGCTGTCGTCGCAATGCTCTCTCCACGCAAGAAATCTGGCCAAGACAATAGCCAGGGACAAGCCAGTGAGTACGTTTGAATGTACTCGCAAACATCAAGAACACGAGTATAATATAACAAGGGGTAATCATGCTCCGAAAATATTTTATGATGATAACGTCTGCCACGAAATCAACGGAATCCGTGATGCACGCATGCAGGTAAAATATGAACATGCGATACGGGAGTAGAAATAGAATGCACTGATCGAGTGTCTGAAATGACTCCTCGAAAGGGTGCAAATGAATTAACAATGCCGCGGTCGGGCGTCTGAGCGACACCACATAAAGGGCTTATAAAGAATAATTAAATAACAAGCATGCCGCAGTCGGGCGTCTGAGCGACACCACATAAAGGGCTTATAAAGAATAATTAAATAACAAGCATGCCGTAGTCGGGCGTTTGAGCGACACCACATAAAGGGCTTATAAAGAATAATTAAATAACAAGCATGCCGCAGTCGGGCGTCTGAGCGACACCACATAAAGGGCTTATAAAGAATAATTAAATAACAAGCATGCCGCAGTCAGGCGTCTGAGCGACACCACAGAGAGGGCTTATATAAGAATAATCACAGTGAATATCCAGGAGGTAGAACCGTCCCAGGGATACTCAATAATTCAAATAATGTAAATGGTTAGTCCATAATAATAATAAACATAACCCTCATACGTCACAGGTCAAAAGCAATATCTAGTTTAGCCGTTTCTCCATCCGAAGACCGTCACTAACATAATCATAATCCAATGATCTAGTCTAGCCGTTTCTCCATCTGAAGACCGTCACTATGTTCTAGTTTAGCCGTTTCTCCATCCGAAGACCGTCACTAGACCCATCTCAGACTGAAGTCCTTACCAATGAACATGGCTACCCGAATAGATATAACCTCTGCAGAGGGTGTACTCTTTACCCACGAGTAACGGATTTATTTAGTCCATCGGGACTAATTCCGCCTACGGCCTTTTAATTGAAACCACGCCTGACCTGCACACACCAGCTTAACTTACCGGTGTCTGGAATCACCCACGACACCTGTCAAGCAAAACTCTAAGTGGGGAGGCTACAACCTCGACGTAGCATGGGATCAAATTTATATCGCGCGCTCTAAGGGGTGCCCCCCTCTCGGTCCCAACCGGAAACACCCATGCCCCGGACCAGGTGGCATGCCTACCGGATGCATCCGGTATCTTCCACCATGGCCTCTCTGTACGGTGTGTGCCTTGGTAAGGGGTTGACAACTTACTGAACCGTACCCTACCTGCGGCACGGACAAGTGGTAGTACAAAACAAGTAGGGGAAGTTACTGAACAAGACTCGACCTACGGCCGACTCAGGAGGTCCAAGTATTCTCCGAATGATTATCACAACCAATATATTTCCATTAACAGACAGAATCACCGCTCATCAAACCTCATCATGCCATACCGGACACACTCGTCTCGACGAGGAATTAGGGACAAGCTCGTGTCTACCCAAGACCACGACTTTACCAGCTTCCTGCCGGTATGCATGAAGAGCTCGCGAGGATGATCACTATCACCAGCATATCCATTTCTAACAGTAAGGCATCTCCAATATGCACTCATGCGTGTGACTTTATCGTTACATAAAAATAACGTATGCTCCAAGTCAAGGTGGTGTTGTAACCGTATCGACAACACTCAAAGATATTATGCCAGGGTTCGGAATGCTTGCCTTCAAGAGTATGCAAGGGGGTGCACTTTTTGAAAGTTTTCTTCTCTCTCCATTTCCTATTTAAAAAAATATTCAAATAACAAATATTTCAAAAAAAGTACAAAAAGTTGTCCCAAATATTTTTGAAATAAATCTTAAAATAAACTAGATGAAATTTGAGAGAGGTAGCAAAAAGAATCAACTCATTAGGGGTTTTATTTTAAAAGATATAGCGAGTCAAAGTTCTGTTTTTAATAAAACCAGAAAAAGAAAACTTTTCGGGGGAAAATACGCTTTCGAAGCAGAGGAAACGTACTCAGGCGTTTACGTGACCACTTAAACACGTGGTGGCGGGGCTGGGTCACTGACAGTGGGTCCAGCGGGCCCACTGGTCAGGTTTGACTAGTCTCTCCTCCCTCCTCTTCCTCTGCCCGAACGGAGGCGGGACTCCGTCGATCGCCGCCGGCGATTGGCGGCTCCTCGCGGGCTCCGGAGGGCAGGGATGGATCCGTGGCTCCAGGGCGGTCCTCCCGGTGGTCGAGGGGGCCGTGGGGGTGAAGGGAGTCGCCGGCGGCGAGCTCCGCAGCGGAGAAGGTTTCGGGCAAGATTGGGGTTTTGGGCTGTGGTGGCTCTCGATCGAAGCTAAGAGGATCGGCGACTCCGTGAGGTTGAGGGGAAACGGGTGGTGGCGTTGGATGGGTGGGGGAGGCCCTGGTTGCGATGAATGGCACTGGAAGGTGGTGGCGGCCGAACCGCTCGGAGTCGAGGAAGACGGCTACCATCCGTCGAATGCTGGCCGTGGCGGTGCTATGGGGGTGGCCTGGGGTCGAATGGGTGCTTGGAGGAGCTCGGGGGCCTCCTTAAATAGGCGTTCGAGGCTGGTCCCGTGGCGGCCGTGGATAAGAACGCCGGCGACCGCCGTGCTGTAGCTGCAGGGCGACGTGGCGGCGACGAGCGCGTGCCGACGGGTTCCAGGATAAGCTCGAGCTGCTCCAGGGGCAGCTGGCGCGCGCGGGTGGCTTGGGCGGCGCCGTCCGTGGCAGGGGCTCACTGCCGACGTCGGCGTGCCGCCAAGGGAGCCCTGACGGCGGCACTGTAGGGCGTCAGAGGTGGCTTGGAGGGTTCTGGCGAGTGGGCGAAGGTAGTGCGTGGCTCTGCAGGCGAGCAAGGGCCAGGGGCGGGACGCGGCGAGGGCGGCAGTGCGACGCGGCGACTCGGTGCGCGCGCGTGCAAAACGTGCGCTCTGGGCGCGCCCAGAGCACGCACGGGACGTGTTCGACGAAATGCCAGGGCAGCCTAGAGTGCTAGAGGGAGGCTGGCAATTAACAGGACTAGGTTAGGAGTAGCTAGGATCTTAGTGGACAAGGTTGCTGGGTCAGAGGATCAAGTACACAGTGCAAACTAAAGCTCATGTCAAAACTGACTGTGCACACCAAGTGTTCGACAGAATGCCAAGTGCATCTAGGCAACTCTTGGAGTGGCCAAAAACTCCAGATCAGGGTCTCCCTGGGTGTAGGTGATGATGGCAAGATTATTTGGGCAAAACCAGAAACTTGCTAGTGCTAGTTTTGCAAAACTACAGTTTTGGACAGAAAGAAAAAGGTCTCATTGCATGCACTTAAAATCCTCCAGTGGGACCACTCTCCTGGACTTAAGGGTTTTGCAGGGAGGGCTACAAGCAGGAAAAAGTTCATGGGAACTAGAGTAAAATAAAATAGGGTTGCAGTACAAATCACCAAACTTGACCAGAATGAAAAAGAGGTTGATTCACTCAAATTTTTCAAAGAACATCACTGGGTTTTAGCATAAAGTTGAATTATATGCGTCTACTGACATCTCCAAACACTTGGAAGAATTTTTAAAGAAATATTTAAATAGGTTGTAGTGCAAAAATACCTACTGGACCAGATTTGAAAAGTTGATGTAGAGCTCAAAATCTCCAATAACCAAAAGATATTTTTGCATAGAAGTGATGTGGAAACATCACATGAAATCCCCAAATTTTGGTCAAATTTTTAAATGCATTAATCAAATGGTTGCAGTGCAACAGAGACTCCAAGTTCATGAAAAATCATTTTAAAAGAATAAAGCTCAGGGAAAGGCAAATCTTGCAATTAAATCCACTGATAAAGAATTGTTTCATAGAGAGAGTATATAAGTCCAATAATACCTTTGGAAAGTTTCCACTTGGGGTAAAAACCCACAATATCAAAAGGGTAAATCTAGACAAATGGAAAAGTTTAATTTCCTGGCAAAATTTTAATTTATAAAACGAGATCAAAATTTTGGGGTGTCACAGTGGGGCAAGGGGGCGTCGAGGGGAGGTGGGGCTCAGCATTACTAACAATTTTTTTTATTTTTTTCAAAACTACTAATGGCGCACGGTGGGTGTGGTGCGCCATTACTATGTCAACTAGTAATGGCGCACTATACCACGGTGCGCCATTAGTAATAATTTTTTTTATTTTTTTTCAAAACTACCAATGGCGCACCAAACACCAGGTGCGCCATTAGTATATAGTAATGGCGCACCACATGTCTGGTGCGCCGTTAGTGGCCATATCATCTATAGCCCTTTTCCAAGTAGTGTCATATGGTAGCGGTGCTTAGACGAAGCCCTGTGACGGTAGCTTCATCAACATCGTCACCACGCCGTCGTGCTGACAAAACTCTCCCTCTGGCTCTACTGGATCGTGAGTTCGCGGGACCTCACCGAGCTGAACGTGTGCAGATCGCGGAGGTGCCGTACGTTCGGTACCAGGATCGGTTGATCGTGAAGACGTACGACTACATCAACCGTGTTGTCATAATGCTTCCGCTTACGGTCTACGAGGGTACGTGGACACACTCTCCCCTCTCATTGCTATGCATCACCATGATCTTGCGTGTGCGTAGGAATTTTTTTGAAATTACTATGTTCCCCAATAGTGGCATCCGAGCCAGGTTTATGCGTAGATGTTGTATGCACGAGTAGAACACAAGTGAGTTGTGGGCGATACAAGTCATACTGCTTACCAGCATGTCATACTTTGGTTCGGCGGTGTTGTTGGATGAAGCGGCCCGGACCGACATTACGCGTACGCTTACGCGAGACTGGTTCTACCGACGTGATTTGCACACAGGTGGCTGGCGGGTGTCAGATTCTTCAACTTTAGTTGAACCGACTGTGGCTACGCCCGGTCTTTGAGAAGGTTAAACCAGCACTAACTTGACGAACTATCGTTGTGGTTTTGATGCGTAGGTAAGAACGGTTCTTGCTCAGCCCGTAGCAGCCACGTAAAACTTGCAACAACAAAGTAGAGGACGTCTAACTTGTTTTTGCAGGGCATGTTGTGATGTGATATGGTCAAGACATGATGCTATACTTTATTGTATGAGATGATCATGTTTTGTAACGCAGTTATCGGCAACTGGCAAGAGCCATATGGTTGTCTCTTTATTGTATGCAATGCAATCGCCCTGTAATTGCTTTACTTTATCACTAAGCGGTAGCGATAGTCGTACAAGCAATAGTTGGCGAGACGACAATGATGCTACGATGGAGATCAAGGTGTCGCGCTGGCGACGATGGTGATCATGACGGTGCTTTGGAGATGGAGATCAAAGGCACAAGATGATGATGGCCATATCATATCAATTATATTGATTGCATGTGATGTTTATCCTTTATGTATCTTATTTCTCTTAGTTTGACGGTAGCATTATAAGATGATCTCTCACTAGATTTCAAGGTATAAGTGTTCTCCCGGAGTATGCATCGTTGCTACAGTTCTTCGTGCTGAGACACCACGTGATGATCGGGTGTGATAAGCTCTACGTTCACATACAACGGGTGCAAGCCAGTTTTGCACACGTGGAATACTCGGGTTAAACTTGACGAGCCTAGCATATGTAGATATGGCCACGGAACATTGGGGACCGAAAGGTCGAGCGTGAATCATATAGTAGATATGATCAACATAGTGATGTTCACCATTGAAAACTACTCCATCTCATGTGATGATCGGACACGGTTTAGTTGATTTGGATTACGTGATCACTTAGATGATCAGAGGGATGTCTATCTAAGTGGGAGTTCTTAAGTAATATGATTAATTGAACTTTAATTTATCATGAACTTTGTCCATGTAGTATTAGCATGACTATGTTGTAGATCAATAGCTCGCGTTTAGCTCCCCTGTTTTATTTTGATATGTTCCTAGAGAAAACTAAGTTGAAAGATGTTAGTAGCAATGATGAGGATTGGATCCGTGATCTGAGGATTATCCTCCTAGCTGCACAGAAGAATTATGTCCTTGATGCACCGCTAGGTGACAGACTGATTGCAGGAGCAAATGCAGACGTTATGAACGTTTGGCAAGCTCGATATGATGACAACTTGATAGTTTAGTGCACCATGCTATACGGCTTAGAATCGGGGCTTCAAAGACGTTTTTTGAAACATCATGGAGCATATAAGAAGTTCCAAGAGTTGAAATTAGTATTTCAGACTCATGCCCGTGTCGAGAGGTATGAGACCTCTGACAGTACTTTGCCTAAAAGATGGAGGAGAATAGCTCAACCAGTGAGCATGTGCTCAGATTGTCTGGGTACTAAAATTGCTTGAATCAAGTGGGAGTTAATCTTCCAGATAAGATAGTAATTGACAAAGTTCTCTAGTCACTATCACCAAGTTACTAGAACTTCATGATGAACTATAATATGCAAGGGATGACGAAAACAATTCCCATGCTCTTCGCGATGCTAAAATCGGTGAAGGTAGAAATCAAGAAAAAACATCAAGTGTTGATGGTTGACAAGACCACTAGTTTCAAGAAAAGGGGCAAAGGGAAGAAGGGGAACTTCAAGAAGAACAGCAAGCAAGTTGCTGCTTGAGTTAAGAAGCCCCAGTCTGGACCTAAGCCTGAGACTAAGTGCTTCTACTGCAAAGGGACTGGTCACTGGAAGCGGAACTACCCCAAGTAATTGGCGGATAAGAAGGATGGCAAAGTGAACATAGGTATATTTTATATACATGTTATTGATGTGTACTTTACTAGTGTTTATAGCAACCCCTCGGCATTTGATACTGGTTCAGTTGCTAAGAGTAGTAACTCGAAACGGGAGTTGCAGAATGAACAGAAACTAGTTAAGGGTGAAGTGATGATGTGTGTTGGAAGTGGTTCCAAGATTGATATGATCATCATCGCACACTACCTATACTTTAGGGATTAGTGTTGAACCTAAATAAGTGTTATTTGGTGTTTGCGTTGAGCATAAATATGATTCGATCATGTTTATTGCAACACGGTTATTCATTTAAGTTAGAGAATAATTGTTTACATGAATAAAACCTTCTATGGTCATACACCCAATGAAAATGGTTTGTTGGATCTCGATCGTAGTGATACACATATTCATAATATTGAAGCCAACAGATGCAAAGTTAATAATGATAGTGCAGCTTATTTGTGGCACTGTCGTTTAGGTCATATTGGTATAAAGTGCATGAAGAAACTCAATGCTGATGGGATTTTGGAATCACTTGATACTTGCGAACCATGCCTTATGGGCAAGATGACTAAGACACCGTTCTCCGGAACAATGGAGCGAGCAACTGACTTATTGGAAATAATACATACTGATGTATGCGACCTGATGAGTGTTGAGGCTCGCGGCGGGTATCGTTATTTGTTGACCTTCACGGAGGATTTGAGCAGATATCGGTATATCTACTTGATGAAACATAAGTCTGAAACATTTGAAAAGTTCATATAATTTCAGAGTGAAATGGAAAATCATCATAACAAGAAAATAAAGTTTCTACGATCTAATTGTGGAGGAGAATATTTGAGTTGCGAGTTTGGTATTCATATCAAACAATGCGGAATAGTTTCGCAACTCACGCCACCTGGAGCACCACAACGTAATGGTGTGTCCGAACATCGTAACCGTACTTTATTAGATATGGTGCAATCTATGATGTCTCTTACCGATTTACCACTATCGTCTTGGGGTTATGCATTAGAGACAGCTGCATTCACGTTAAATAGGGCACCATCTAAATCCGTCGAGACGACCCAATATGAACTGTGGTTTGGAAAGAAACCAAAAGTTGTCGTTTCTTAAAGTTTGGGGTTGCGATGCTTATGTGAAAAAGTTTCATCCTGATAAGCTCAAACCCAAAATTGGAGAAATGTGTCTTCATAGGATACCTAAAGAAGTGTAACACCCCCGGTGTCACACTACAGTAATCTCCCCCTAATGAAGGTCATGTCATCATAATCATCATGCCAAAATGCCACTTGTCCAAAATCTGCTTCAAATTCAAATTCAAATTGCATGTCAAATATTTGCTTCTTCTTTCATGCAAATAAAATAGTTCATCCTATGGCAAATAATACCTAGATATTTGTCATGTTGAAGCCAACATTTTAGGAATTCCCAAATTGCCCCTGGGAATTTATTATCTGGTCCACCAGTATATAAGATGTCCTTTTCATTTTCTAAAAAGCTTGGACAACTCCTGATGGCCCCAAACTTTTTGTGGCAGTGCCCAATAATTGTTTAAAATTGTTTTGGCCAGTGGCAAATTTTTGCAAAGTCAATTGTGGCTAAAAGAAAATGCAAAAGCTGCTAAATGAAAAAGCAAAAGTTTAAAAAGAAAAAGAAAAGGGAAAGAGCACAAGCTACTGTACACTGGGCCAAGTGCACAGTGCCTGGCCCGAGCCAACTGGCCCACTCTAGCTGGCCAGCCCAGCCTCCCACGCTCCCCCGGTCGCCTTCCTATTTGAGCGACCGCGGGCGAGGGCGCCATCGGACCCTCTCGCCGGTATCGAGGGGATGATAAGGTCGCCGCCCCTGGACGCCTCGAGTCCTCCCCCTCACCTACCGCCACTCCCGCTTCTCTTTCCCCTGGCTCTCCCTCTCCCTCTCCTTTGTTTTGGAGAGGAGGCCAAAGCGCTCGCCGCCGTCCCCCGGTCGATCCCGCGGCCACCGTCACCTCTCCGTCGCCTCACCATGCCACAATGACGCGCCATCCTTGGCTACTCCCTCTGCACCAACCGGAGCGAGAAGGGAGCCACCGCAGAGAGCCCGACAACCTCTTTTTCCCCTACGGCCGTCTTCGCCTTCGTCGCCGATTCATCGTCATCGATCTTTCCCGAGCGCGCTTAAGCACAACTACAGGCTCACTGTACGCCTGCGCTTCTTTCCCCTCTCTCTCCCGAGCTATTCCGCCGCCGTAGCCGCCGCTCCGCTAACACCCGCACACATCGCCGCCGACGAGCTCGCCGTCGTGGCGTTCGCCACTGTAACGCGCGGCTGAGCCTCGCATCGAGCTCCGGGAGCTCGTGCGAGTCCAACGCCACCACTAGCGCGCCTCCCCGTTCCTCCTAGCTCCGTTTCCACGAGCGCCCGAACGCGTCGCTGCCTCCGCTCGCCGCCGGCGTGCTTCTGGTGACCAAATGGTCATGGGCTCGCAACCGTTGGCCTCGCCGCAACGCGCACGCCCTGCCCCGCCTCTCAGTTCGCTTGCTAACGCACCGCATCGCCTTCGCAGTAGCTCGCCCGAGCGCGTCGCCGCCGGCGACGCCGTAGCTCCCAGCTCTGGCGACCACCACTCGACGTGCGATCGAGTGGCCATTTGAACGCGGCTAGCCCTGCTCCTCCCTGAGCCCTGTACGCGTTTTCCGGGGAGATCCGAGCCGCGCCGCAGCTTTGGCGTCGCCGGCGTTGAGCCGCCGGCCACCGCCAATGTGGCACACTTGGGGCCACCCCCTGGGTCACTGCCAGCGGGTCTAGCGTGCCCCGTTGACTGGGCTGACCCAGTCAACGTGCTGACTCGACCAGCCCATGCAACTGAGTGATGGGGCCCACACCCCTAACTAACAAAGTTAACTAAGCTAATTTAATTAACCTAATTAGTCACTGACACTTGGGGCCCACCCCTCTAATTAGTCTGTAAGATTAGTTTAACCCACTGTTTAACCCCGGGAGGCTGAAAGGTGGGCCCCACCTGTCAGTTTGACCAGTCAGTAGGTCAGCCGAATGTTGACGCATTGCTGACGTCATGTTGACGTCATATCCCATTTTTGTTAATTTAATAATTCTAGAAAATACTTAATCTTTAAAAATTCATAGAAATTAAACCGTAACTCGGATTGAAATGTTTTCTACATGAAAGTTGCTCAGGAAAACGTGACGAATCCGAATTCGCGGTCCATTCATCCACCACACATCCCTAGAATAGCGAAAATCGAACCTTTCCCCTCCGGTTCGTCTGTCCGAAAATGCCAAACTTCGGGAAAGCATTCCCGGATGTTATCCCCTTCGCCGTTAACATGTAACACCACGTCAGAACACGTCTAGCTCTGCCTGTTGTCCTGTTTATGCACTTGCTTGCTATGTATTTACTGTTTCTACCCCTCTTCTCTTCGGTAGACCCTGTGACGGCTGCCGATGCCGCTGTGAACGACTACGTCACCGACGGCCCCTCCTTCTCGTCTAAGCAACCAGGCCAGCCCCCCCTTTGATCATCCTGATATCGCCCATTCCATTCTCTCATGCTTGCATTAGATTTTGCTACTATTATTGTTTGCTCCTATTCTGATGCATAGCCTGTTTTTGTAACCTGCTCATTGTACCCTGCCTGTTATCCAAAACTGCTTAGTATAGGTTGTTTAGTGATCCATCAGTGACCCCCACCTTGTCTTTGTTGCCCCTGCTTCATCATCAAAGACCCGATCTACGGGATCGAAGACCAGGCCCCGGCACCGCACATCACTTTCCCCTTTTGTTGCTCGACTCTGCAGAGTTACTATCGAGTGTCGAGGGTGAGACCTCTAAAGCACTTCTGATGTTAACCCTGTAGTGTAGCTATTCGGTCATGGTCATCGAGGGTGATTCCACCTTAACCACTTCCGATACGACTCTGTCATGCAACCCCTCAAGTGTGAACCTCGGGGGTGGTTCCTCTTACATTCACCTTGATGATTACATCGAGTGGAATTCACTGGGGGTGATTCCTCGGGTTTTCCCGTTGATGTTTGGACACACGGATATTGGACTTTACAACTGTTACTTGGAAAGGCGGGTCGACCCTGAGGGGTACCCGCGAGTGATGTGGAGACGGGTTGACCTGGAGGGTGCCTGCGAGATAATTACGAGGCGTGGCTGGGCATTCCTAGCCCTTGCCGCAAGTCCTCGAGACGGGGCAACGGGGTCACATCTTTCGTGAGTCTCTGCTTGTTACCGCGCATTCCTAATCCACTACGATTTGGATATTTGATCCGAGGGGCCACTGGCCCAATAGCACTAACCATCACGTGGGCATAGTATGGGCGTTCTGCGTCGTATGCATCAGCCGAAGTTTAATAGGCGTCAGCGACTGAGCGGCGCGCGCCGGGTTGGACTGGTAAGCAGCTGCCTTTTTTTAAGGAGGTAGCTAGGTCTGCTCACCGACCGCCCTCCCAACGTGCAGGAGTTCCCGGGGCGATGGCCCATGACCCCTGGGGGCATAGGTTTAGTCTGGCGTGCTGACCTCTCTATTAAGCCTAGGTCGAGTTGTGGCGTATTGTTTGGTCGAGGCCAGGCATGACCTAGGAAAGTGTGTCCGGCCGGAGTTAATCGAGCGTGGTGGGTAAGTTGGTGCACCCCTGCAGGGAAGAAAACATCTATCGATAGCCTTTCCTACGGTAATGGACACTTGGAGTTGTATCCCGATCGATACAACTAGAACTGGACAATTGTGATGAGAAATGGATAGTATGGCTCTGGGATTGCTTTCTCCTAGGGAGTCGAGAAAGGATCTCTGGCCGAGGTTGATAACACTACTACTACTTTACCTTAGGGTTATGTTACTCTACTCCCTCCTATTGTTGCAAGATGGTGGTTTCTAGAAGATGCTAGTCTTCGATAGGACTAGCTTCTCCCCCTCTTATTCTGGCATTTCTGCAGCCCAGTCCACATATACAACCTTACTTTGATAATGTTGCATATGTACTGTAGATCCTTGCTTGCGAGTACTTTGTATGAGTACTCACGGTTGCTTTGCTCCCCCTTTTCCCCCTTTGTTCTTTCCGGTTGGTGCAACCAGATGTTGGAGCCCAGGAGCCAGATGCCACCGTCGATGCCTACTACTACGTGGAGACCACCGACGACTAGGAGTAGTTAGGAGGCTCCCAGGCAGGAGGCCTTGCCTTTTCGATCGTTGTTGTTTTTGTGCTAGCCTTCTTCAGGCAATTTTGTCTAACTCATGTCTGTACACAGATATTGTTGCTTCTGCTGACACTTGTGTATTCGAGCTTATGTATTCGAGCCCTCGAGGCCCTTGGCTTGTAATATAAAGCTTGTATTATTTTAATTTGTGTCTAGAGTTGTGTTGTGATATCTTCCTGTGAGTCCTTGATCTTGATCGTACACATTTGCGTGTTTGATTAGTGTATGATTGAATCGAGGGCGTCACAAGTTGGTATCAGAGCCGACTGCCTGTAGGTAGCCCCCTTTCCAACTCCTTGGCCGAAGTTGAGTCTAGTCACTGAAAAACTTTTACTAACATGGCCGTGTGTCTTATGGGCCCACGTTGCCATTGGGTGGTATTAGGATCTTTTACTCCTCATCTATACACTGGGACTCTGATCTCTCTTCTATTCGGGTTAAATGATTTTACTAACTCCACTTCTAGGTTCTCGTAACTACTTCCTGCCGGAGAGCCACTTCATTCCAGATGATCGTCTGCTTCCCCAGAAGCCTTCGAAGATACTCTCCGATGTTCGCTCGAGAACTTGTGCTCACCACTTTTGCGTTTCCCTTCCACCGTGAACCCCTAGGGAAAACTACATACACTTGCCATTCATACAATCATTCCTCGATGCTCTTGTTATTACAAGATGCCCTGAAATTCCCTATTGTTTTGAGAATCCTTTGAGCTTACTGCCTTGCAGTTCTTTGCCCCATGAATACCACCCCCCTTCGAATAATTCCTCGCACTCACCGAGGATCTGTTCACCTCAGTTTTTCGTGTGATTCAAAAAATTCTTCAAAATACTATTTGATCTTCCGAAAATCCTCTACAACCTATTGCTCTTGGAATTCTTGCATACTTGCTTTCTGGTTAATTCCATTTGTCTAGCGATATTCGTTAAAATCCTTTGGGATTAACCTTCTGATCCTGTTGATACAACATGTGTGTGAATAGACACGATCAATAATTAATCCTTGGAAATTTTCTTTCCGGCTCAGACATTGTTCCGAATATGAGCTGGTTCTTGCCCAATCAAGATTTGATCGGGTGCACCTCTAAGTCTATTCAACTTACTCATCTTTTGATTAGAGCCTCTGCTTCTAATCCTTTGTCTTGAATTCATAGTTCCTGTGTACCCAAGCATCGAATCATTCAGACGTTTTTATAAGCCGGTGCCTTTGCATCCCCTTCTTCATCTGATTGATTACCGATACTCACATCAACTCTGTCGTGAATCGCCAGATCCATTGCTGGGTTGTTATCCGACATTGTCCTTCACATCCGAGATCTTATCAGTTTTTCCCTGATACATAGTACCTTCGGTATATTGTATCATCTTCTTTGACTTCGATACTCTACTTTCGAACTCGTATCTTTTGCTTGGTTGATGGTTGTATAGATTTGTAAAAATGCCCCGATGGGTTGAACTTATGCCTTCCATAATCCGTGTGAACCTAAGAGTTCTCATGAGTCTTACTCTTCTGGTACTTTGCCAGATAAATCTTCTGCACTACAATTTCTTCGAAAAAGAGGAGTGAATGAAAGGTTATGCATTGAAGAAGTGGGAGTCGACCTTGAACTTTTGTGTTCATGCCCATGGACCCCGATGTAGAACTTATCATGGAAGCTTCTCTTATAATCAAATGTTCCCTTGGTATAAGCTCATCTTGCATCTGTAAATTGATCCTTTGCAATCGTGGTTCCGACCATATTTCTCCTTGATTCCATTTCCCGGACAATTTAAAATACTTGTCTTCTGGAGATCATTTCCTCTGTCCAACCTCTATTTTTGATCTACCTCGAGTATTGCCCCTTGTTATCTCAAGGATATTGTGTCATTGCACTACCTCTTGTGAATTCTAATTGGAATGATACTCCATTACATCATTCCTAGACTGATCGGCTATATCATTATCGTGCTAAATTTTAACTGTGCTACCTGGACCTTCTTCCCGGAACAGAATTTTTCACGATGAGCTAAGCTTATGTCGATCTTCCTCGTCATACCATTTCGCTTTGAACGGCAAGCTTGGTTTCGAGTTTGTGTCGTACCCATGGTTCCAATAACTTTTCACTTCATCATTCCTTTGACTTGATGTCATCGCCGATCGATTACATCTTCCTGAAATCTCTCGACAATTGTGTCGTGCTCGTCAACATTCTGAGCTCTTCCAGCATATCAATCGGATTCGGATACGAAATACCATCCTTGACCTTCGATGATTTGAGTTGTCATCGACAACCCCCTTATATTCTTTCCAACACATGTTTGAGAATGTCTTGGTTATACCTTGGACTCCTTGCTATTCCTGCAATTGTTCTTTGAGTATTTCTTGTGATCTTCAACTCCAACCCCTACTTGGAACACCATGTTAATGCTACCTCGAAGCATGACTGAGGTATTCCAAATATCAACAAGAACATTGGAAGCACATTGTCGAATGTTTCTTGTATGGGTAATATCATGATTCTTCCCTCCCCCCTTTATCTAAATGCTTTTGAACTTGGTGCACTAGTAGAAAACGGGGCAAAGGTCACAGGGCAGTTTTCACATTAGCCCCGGTTCAGTCACGAACCGGGACCCATGGGGGCATTCGTCCTGGTTCGTGAGCCCAGGGGGCCGGTCGGGGCCTCGTCGGCATTGGTCCCGGTTCGTATGGAACCATTTGTCCCGGTTCGAGCCACGAACCGGGACTAATGGTCCTCGCTCCTGGCCCACAACCATTTGTCCCAGTTCTTGGCATGAACCGGGACAGAAGGCCCGGATTTAGTACCGGTTCATGCCACGAACCGGGACCAATGAGGTGCCTATATATACCCCTCGCCCGCGAGCAGAGCACTCCAGTGCTCTGTTTTTCTCTGGCCGGCGAGGGGAGGGCTTTGTGGTGCTCTAGCTCACCTCCTATGCACATGAGGTGTTCGATGAAATGCTCGAGCCACACTAGTTAAGCTTTGTCCTCTCGAAGCTCGACCTCAAAGCTCCATTTTCCTCGAGATTTGTCTAGGTTTAGCGGCCTGTCATGTCCCATTCCCGTCTTCACCGCCGTCGACCGCCCGCGCCGATCTCGTCGCCGGCAACACCGTGGTGAGCCTCTTGTTCTTATCTTCTTTTTGAAATAAAAAAATTCTTACTTTAGATAGATACTTGTCTAATTTTCCTACTATTTTATTCCTTCTTATTACATAGTGCGATGGTTTTGGTATCCGCCCCCGTCGGCCCTCGTCCTGTCTATGATTCGGATGTGGTATATATTATCTTTTTATAACTATTTGATTCATTTATTGTTTATGACAAATATACCGACCAGCGTGACATAGATTTTATTTATCTAGGAGGTGGTTGAACCGGATATTCTAACCGACCCTATTGTCGAGAGGTTAAATTTAGTTGAAGAAGAAAACAATTACTTGAAGGAAAAAATAAAAAAAATTGAGGAGGAGAAGATGATATTGGAGTTGCATGTTGCGGATGTCGTCGATGATCACAAGATGAAGATGGATGCAATGCGCTTGAAGATTAGAAAGATTAGAAAATATGCCATTCATACCGAGGCTTGGTATCATTATGCCGTTGGATCAATTGTTACCTTGGTTGCGATTATGATTGCATTTGTTTTTGCATTGAAATGTTTTACATAGTTTCAATGTATGGTTTAATTAATTAGATGCTCTGGAGAGCTATATATATGTTGTTGGATGAGAACTATGTATGTACTTTGGTTCTAATGTGATGATGAACTTCTATTAATTTGGTCACTTAATTATCTATTCATGATGTTCTGTAATGGTTGTCGACACACTTAATTATATATAATGCACGCAGATGAACCGGCAATGGATGTACGGTGACAGACACACCTCCGAGTACATTAAGGGCGTGCATGATTTTCTCGAAGTGGCTGAGGCAAACAAGTAGAATGGTTTTATGTGTTGTCCATGCCCTACATGTGGGAATACGAAGTCTTACTCTGACCGGAAAATCCTTCATGCCCACCTGCTTTACAAGGGTTTCATGCCACACTATAATGTTTGGACGAGGCACGGAGAAATGGGGGTTATGATGGAAGACGGCGAAGAAGAAGAGGACGATGACAACTATGTGCCCCCTGAATACAGTGATGCTGCAACGGGGGAAGTTGCTGAAGATCAAGAGGAACCAGACGATGTGCCCAATGATGCTGCAAGGGGGGAAGCTGCTGAAGATGAAGAGGAACCAGTGCCCGATGATGATGATCTCCGCCGGGTCATTGTCGATGCAAGGACGCAATGCGAAAGTCAAAAGGAGAAGCTGAAGTTCGATCGCATGTTAGAGGATAACAAAAAAGGGTTGTACCCCAATTGCGAAGATGGCAACACAAAGCTCGATACCGTACTGGAATTGCTGCAGTGGAAGGCAGAGAATGCTGTGCCTGACAAAGGATTTGAGAAGCTATTGAAAATATTGAAGAAGAAGCTTCCAAAAGATAATGAATTGCCCGACAGTACATACGCAGCAAAGAAGGTCGTATGCCCTCTAGGATTGGAGGTGCAGAAGATACATGCATGCCCTAATGACTGCATCCTCTACCGCGGTGCGTACAAGGATCTGAACGCATTCCCGGTATGCGGTGCATTGCGGTATATGATCAGACGAGATGACCCTGGTGATGTTGACGGCGAGCCCCCCAGGAAGAGGGTTCCTGCGAAGGTGATGTGGTATGCTCCTATAATACCACGGTTGAAACGTCTGTTCAGAAACGAAGAGCATGCCAAGTTGATGCGATGGCACAGTGAGGACCGTAAGAAAGACGGGAAGTTGAGAGCACCCGCTGACGGGTCGCAGTGGAGATAAATCGAGAGAAAGTACTGGGCTGAGTTTGCAGCTGACCCAAGGAACGTATGGTTTGGTTTAAGCGCGGATGGCATTAATCCTTTCGGGGAGCAGAGCAGCAATCACAGCACCTGGCCCGTGACTCTATGTATGTATAACCTTCCTCCTTGGATGTGCATGAAGCGGAAGTTCATTATGATGCCAGTTCTCATCCAAGGCCCTAAGCAACCCGGCAACGACATTGATGTGTACCTAAGGCCATTAGTTGAAGAACTTTTACAGCTGTGGAATGGAAACGGTGTACGTACGTGGGATGAGCACAAACAGGAGGAATTTAACCTGCACGCGTTGCTGTTTGTAACCATCAACGATTGGCCCGCTCTCAGTAACCTTTCAGGACAGACAAACAAGGGATACCACGCATGCACGCACTGTTTAGATGACACTGAAAGTATATACCTGGACAAAAGCAGGAAGAATGTGTACCTGGGCCATCGTCGATTTCTTCCGACCAAGCATCAATGTCGAAAGAAAGGCAAGCATTTCAAAGGCGAGGCAGATCACCGGAAGAAGCCCGCCATGCGTACCGGTGATCACGTACTTGCTATGGTCAATGATTTACACGTAATCTTTGGAAAGGGTCCCGGCGGACTAGCTGTTCCGAATGACGTTGAGGGACACGCACCCATGTGGAAGAAGAAATCTATATTTTGGGATCTACCCTACTGGAAAGAGCTAGAGGTCCACTCTTCAATCGACGTGATGCACGTGACGAAGAACCTTTGCGTGAACCTGCTAGGCTTCTTGGACGTGTATGGGAAGACAAAAGATACACCTGAGGCACGGGAGGACCTGCAACGTTTGCACGAAAAAGATGGCATGCCTCCGAAGCAGTATGAAGGTCCTGCCAGCTACGCTCTTACGAAAGAAGAGAAAGAAATCTTCTTTGAATGCCTGCTCAGTATGAAGGTCCCGACTGGCTTCTCGTCGAATATAAAGGGAATAATAAATATGCCAAAGAAAAAGTTCCAGAACCTAAAGTCTCATGACTGCCACGTGATTATGACGCAACTGCTTCCGGTTGCATTGAGGGGGCTTCTACCAGAAAACGTCCGATTAGCCATTGTGAAGCTATGTGCATTCCTCAATGCAATCTCTCAGAAGGTGATCGATCCAGAAATCATACCAAGGCTAAGGAGTGATGTGGCGCAATGTCTTGTCAGTTTCGAGCTGGTGTTCCCACCATCCTTCTTCAATATCATGACGCACGTCCTAGTTCATCTAGTCGACGAGATTGTCATCTGGGGCCCGTATTTCTACACAATATGTTCCCCTTTGAGAGGTTCATGGGAGTCCTAAAGAAATATGTCTGTAACCGCGCTAGGCCAGAAGGAAGCATCTCCATGGGCCATCAAACAGAGGATGTCATTGGGTTTTGTGTTGACTTCATTCCTGGCCTTGAGAAGATAGTTCTCCCTAAATCGTGGTATGACGGGAGACTGACTGGAAAAGGCACGCTTGGAGGGGGGAACTCAATAATATGCAGGGACGGATATTCTTGGTCTGAAGCACACTACACAGTTCTACAGAACTCTACCTTGGTGACCCCGTATGTCGATGAACACAACAACAGTCTGCGCTCCAAACACCCGGAGCAGTGTGACGACTGGATTACATGTGAACACATCAGGACATTTAGCAGTTGGTTGGAAACACGTCTCAGAGGTGACAAGACTGTTTGTGATGAGCTGTACTCGTTGTCCAGGGGACCATCTTTGAATTTATTGACTTACAAAGGATACGAGATAACTGGGAATACATTTTACACGATCGCCCAAGATCAAAAGAGCACCAACCAAAACAGCGGTGTCCGCTTTGATGCAGCAACCGAGAGGGGAAAGGACACATATTATGGTTACATAATGGACATATGGGAACTTGACTACGGACATGATTTTAAGGTCCCTTTGTTTAAGTGCAAATGGGTCAATCTGTCAGGAGGCGGGGTACAGGTAGACCCACAGTACGGAATGACAACAGTGGATCTGAACAATCTTGGGTACACTGACGAACCGTTCGTCCTAGCCAATGATGTGGCACAGGTTATCTATGTGAAGGATATGTCTACCAGACCGAGGAAAAGAAAAGATAAGGAAGCGAATACATCATACGATGAGCCAAAGCGGCACATAGTTCTTTCAGGAAAAAGGGACATTGTGGGAGTGGAGGGCAAGACAGACATGTCTGAAGATTATGAAAAGTTTCATGAAATTCCTCCCTTCAAAGTCAAGGCTGACCCAAGCATCCTGATAAACGATGAAGATTATCCATGGTTACGGCGCAATAAGCAAATGACACAAGCGAAGAAAAAGTGAAGACTTTCTCCCGCAACTATTATGATGATAGCATGCCAACTTTGTAATAGACGAGTATGATAGCATTGTCCATTTTGTACAAGAAGTGCATCTAGTTTTTGCCGTAACCCTCTCAACTTTCTTGCACATGCTATGTGGATGAAATGATGATACCATGCCAACTTTCAACCTTTTCAGAGTTCATTTGAAATGCTTTATAAGCCCTGAGTGCAGAGAGGTTAGGCCCGTAAGCCTGCTTTAGAGAGGAGCTCGACAGCTCAGGCGCACCGCACCTTATAAACAGGTGCGGCTCTCTCTTAGCTAGCGAGGTGGGACTAAACTCACCACCACGCCGCTGTGCAAGGCCATTGGTCCCGGTTGGTGGCACGAACTGGGACCAATTCCACCCTTTGGTCCCTGTTGGTGCCACGAACCGGTACTAATGAGGCTGTGGCCCCACGAGCACCTTTAGTACCTGTTCGTGGCACGAACCGGTACTAGAGTTTCTTACTAGCTAAGCAGTTTTTTAGTCCCACCTCGCTAGCTGAGAGGCACTAGGAGCGGTTTATAAGCCCTGAGTGCAGAGACGATGAAGAAGAGGCGCAATGCTCACGTTGCTTAGCTTCAAGCCTTGAGGAATAAGGTAGACTGCATCGAGCTATGTGCAGTGCAGTCTACACTATTCCGAAAGGCTTGAAGCAAATCAACGCGCATTGCGCCTCTTTTTTATTTTTAATCATTAAAAGCAAAAAGAATTTTCATAAAGAACTTTTTTTGATAGAAACTTTAATAGCAGAAAGAATTATCATAAAGTAAAATAAATAAGTAATTAGAAACAAAATAAAATAAAATAAATAAGTTTTTTGTTGTAAGTAGAAATAAAACAAAATAAATATAGAAAAAAAGAAAATAACAAAACTAAATACAGCAAAAAGAATTTTCATAAAGAACTAATGGCACTAATAGAAAGTTTATATGTTTTCTAAAACTAATGGCACTAACAGACATTTTATAATTTTGCTGACCTAAAAGCAAAAAGACTTAAAAAATAAAGCAAAAAACAAAAGAAAATAAATAATGCAAAAAATTTAAAAAACTGCCACCTATTGGGCCACCACGGCCTGAATACGACTAGAAACCCAACCTGGGCCAGGATTCAGGCCCGCAGAAGGCCCAATAGGCCAACAGACAGCACAGTATGACATTAGG
The DNA here is from genome assembly GCF_018294505.1 of Triticum aestivum. Taxonomy (NCBI): domain Eukaryota; kingdom Viridiplantae; phylum Streptophyta; class Magnoliopsida; order Poales; family Poaceae; genus Triticum; species Triticum aestivum. Next base: position 54,134,489 of record NC_057811.1, read on the forward strand.
CCCATAAGCCTACATTTGAGAGGAGCTCGAGAGGGCAGCCGCAGTGGAGCTTATAAACCACTCCGAGCCCCTCTCAACTAGCGAGGTGGGACTAAACTTTTGGCCGCGGGCAGCGCAAGGCCTTTGGTCCCAGTTGGTGGCACCAACCGGGACCAATGCCCCCCTTTAGTCCCGGTTGGTGCCACCAACCGGGACCAAAGGCCGCCGCTTCCCGCCCTTTGGGCTGCTAAAAACTGACCTTTGGTCCCGGTTGGTGGCACCAACCGGGACTAATGCCCACCTTTAGTCCCGGTTGGTGCCGCGAACCGGGACTAAAGGCTTTGCTATATAAGTCCACACTT
>NC_057811.1:54134839-54135738 GCF_018294505.1 Triticum aestivum
AGAACTAATGGCACTAATAGAAAGTTTATATGTTTTCTAAAACTAATGGCACTAACAGACAGTTTATAATTTTGCTGACCTAAAAGCAAAAAGAATTAAAAAATAAAGCAAAAAACAAAAGAAAATAAATAATGCAAAAAATTTAAAAAACTGCCACCTATTGGGCCACCACGGCCTGAATACGACTAGAAACCCAACCTGGGCCAGGATTCAGGCCCGCAGAAGGCCCAATAGGCCAACAGACAGCACAGTGTGACATTAGGCCCGTAAGGCTGCATTTGAGAGGAGCTCGAGAGGGCAGCCGCAGTGGAGCTTATAAACCACTCCGAGCCCCTCTCAACTAGCGAGGTGGGACTAAACTTTTGGCCGCGGGCAGCGCAAGGCCTTTGGTCCCGGTTGGTGGCACCAATCGGGACCAATGCCCCCCCTTTAGTCCCGGTTGGTGCCACCAACCGGGACCAAAGGCCGCCGCTTCTCGCCCTTTGGGCTGCTGAAAAGAGGCCTTTGGTCCCGGTTGGTGCCACGAACCGGGACTAAAGGATTTGCTATATAAGTCCACACTTAGGAAATTTTCGACATACCTCGCCAGTTGCCCCCGACGCCGCCAGGCTGCCCGTGCTCGCCGTCGCCGCCCGCTCCTCATCGCCGTCGCCCCGCGCCCTTGCCTCGATGGGTCGCCGCCCGGTGCTCGTCGTCGTCGACCTGCCCCCACGCGCCGCCCCGCCTCGTGCTCCCCTGCTCGCGCGCGCCGCCTCGGCGCCCCGAGCCCCCCTGCCCGGCCCGCGCGTGCTCGCCGGCGCCCTCGCCGCCCCCGCCCCCGCCATCGCCATCGTCCTAGCCGCCCCCGCTGTGAGAGCCGCCGCCCCGGCTCTGTTTTTTTATTTTTATTAGTTTATTTT
>NC_057811.1:54137028-54167097 GCF_018294505.1 Triticum aestivum
TTCCCGTGTATGTATGTTGTCATTGTCGATATTACCCCCTCCCGATAACTTCAACACGAGGGGGGATATAACTTCAACACGAGGGGGGTCGATATACCCCCTCCTCGATAACATTATTTTCCCGTGTATGTATGTCGTCGTTGTCGATATAAAACCCCCTCCCGATAACTTCAACACGTGGGCGGGGGGTCGATATATACCCCTCCCCGATAACATTATTTTCCCGTGTATGTATGTCGTCGTTGTCGATATATATAACTCCCTCCCAGATAACTTCGACATGATGGACGGTCGATATGTATACCCCCTCTCGACCGTGATAACTTATACCATGGGAGCACCCCCCGGCCCTCTCGCTCGACCAAAACTCTCGAGGACACCCAAACCCTAGAAAAAAACGATGTCGGTCTCCTACCCCCTCCCGCCGCGCCCCTACCCTTGAAGCATTGCCTAGGCCACCCCAAACCCGGAATAAGCTAGGTCTACGTTTGCACTAATATATCCACCTGCTGTCATGTTTGTGTAATAATTGCCATGTTGTAATATTTGCAGAAACAATGGAGCACGGACGAGATGAGCAAGCAGAAGAGGTGTTGGAGGACATAATGTTAGCCGGAGGTGATATCTTGTCGTATCTTAACGACAATGATGGTCTGGAAGAACAGGGTGAAGAAGCTGGCTGCGGTTATCGAAGAGTGGAGGAGGAAAGACATGATTATGATGGCTCCAGTGACCCAATGCTGGTGCAAGAAGGAGCCCGTGGTGACGGCTCCGGTGACCGAATAGAGTCCGGCCAGGTAAATATATTAGTTAAGCCTGTGCTGACTAGCTAATTGATGCATTCATTGTTTTGGTATGTACACATATTAATTAACACTCGTCTTTCTTCTTTTTTCTAGCCCTCCAGATCGAGCACAACTGTGGTAAAGAGACGAGGCCCGAAGAGAAAGTTGCGCTCGGATGAAAGGTTTGAGATCACAGCAATCACGCGCGACGGCCAACCGATTGATCCCCTCCGGACAAAGGATGCTTTTGCTGCTCAGTGCGGGGTTCTAGTTAGGGACAAGATCCCGATCAGCATCCACCAATGGTATAAGCCTAAGAAGGAAGACCCTGAGGTGTCTTATGTCAATGGTATGCAGAAAGATGATCTTTGGACTGAGCTAAAGGGAAATTTCAGCCTCCCGCCAGAGCAGGATCCGGAGAAGCCAGTTATAGAGCAATTAATCAAGTCTCATGCTCTTAAGAAGATGGCAGACCTATTCAGGAGGTGGAAGAATGAGCTGAAAACGTTTGTCGACAAAGAAGAGACACCTGAATTCATCGGCCGGTATGAGAAGATCAGAGATCATTGGCCCGCATTTGTGGCCCACAAGACATCGGAAAAGACTAAGAAGATGTCAGCGACAAACAAGATGAATGCTGCGAAGAAGAAGCTTCACCATCGCATGGGGTCAGGCGGCTACCTCAAAGCCCGGCCTAAGTGGGCCAAGTCTGAGAGGGATCTGCTTGATAAAGGGATCGAACCACAGACAATGAACTGGCCAGACCGTTGCCGGACTTGGTTCTTCGGGGCTGGCGGAACCTTGGACCCTGTATCAGGGAGGTGTCGTTGGGCGGACGAGCAACTTGCAATACCCGTCAAGAAGATTCAGCACTATATCGATGCAGCGCGGCAAGGGACGTTCGTTCCAGACAGAGAGAACGACGAGCTCACAATGGCCCTCGGGAATCCTGAGCACCCTGGACGGACACGAGGCACGCCAGGCTCCGTTCCGTGGAAGGCTGGTTTTCCGGACGTGGGCGGTTACAAAACCCAGGAGAGGAGGAAAAAAGTGGAGCAGATCCAAATTCAGCGTCTGCACGAAAGGGTTCAAGTGCTAGAGGAACGAGACGGCAATAGAGATGCCGAAACTGCCCCCGAAGCTACACCGCCATCTCAGCGTAGAAGCAGCGTGGCTTCCACCGAGATGCCTCAGCTGGAGCATGCGGCTACTCCTAGCTACCCCGTGGATGCTATCACGGAGTCTCAACATTGCCACCTTATGGCGGAATGGCAGAACTTGAAAGTCAAGGCGGCTGTTGGCTCTGTTTTACCTACTGAACCCGGCGCAACCTACCACTGCGGGCAGATTCCAGAAGGATATGCTAGGGTGATGGTGGATGAAATAACGGAGGGAATTGAGGACCTCCTGCTTGACCACCCTACCGGTGAAGGGGAGACTCGGCTGGGTTTAGCTCTAAAGACTCCATGCCTATGGCGGAAGGAGCTCATCAAGCTTCCGAACTGGACGGCTCCGGCGAGTAAGGGCACTCCGCCTCCTCCTGCGCCTCCTCCTCCGGTGAGTGATCAGGGCACTCAGCCTCCTTCTCCGGCGCGTGGCGGCACTCCGCCTCCTCCTCCGCCGAGTGATCAGGGCACTCAGCCTCCTTCTCCGGCGCGTGGCGGCACTCCGCCTCCTTCTCCGCCAGTGCCGGCGTGCCAGAGCAGCCAGCCTCCTCCTTCTCCGCCTCGTCAGGAAGGGCGGAAGAGACCCGCCGCCGCTGCGGCTGCTCCGGCGCGTCGTAGTCCTTCTCCTCCGCCTCGTAAGCAAGGAAAGAAGACAGCCACAGCCGCTCCGTCTGCTCTGCCGGCGTCTAGCAGTACAGCTGCCAGAGGCGGGAGGCAATACAGATTCGGTCCTTCTCTGAAGACTCCAGAGAAGTTACCATATGAGAGGACCGAGGAGGAGAACGCGAAGATCGTGCGAGCCGAAGTGAAGAACTTCTTTGAAGGGGACAAACCAAAGAAACATCCACCTCCGGAGGAGAAGGTAGATCCGGTGAAAGCAAAGCGCACTCTGGCTGCCCTGACAAAACCACCAAAGTCTCCGCCAAAAGGCAACTATGAGCGCGTTCTTGCAAAGGCATATGCCGAAGCGGAGCGGTTGGGAAGTACTGTCAGTGATAAAAGGATGAAAGAACGACGAGCTGGGAAAAAAATTGCCCAGCTCGGCGAACAAGAGAACCAATCGTGCCCCCCGCTCAAGGTGTCAAAAGACATCGTCGCTAATGATCCGGGTATGGTGCCCGGTTATACCGATCTTGGAGATTACCTACCCGACGATGTACATTATGAAATCATGGAGGTGGACGAACACAAATACCATTACGGGAAGCCTCTCGTCAAAGATGTCAAATCTCTAAGCACGATGATGCGAAGACTACATGATTGGTACATGAAAACCTGCAGAGAGTCTGATGGGATGAGTACTTTCACGCTGAGAGTTAAACCGGACCATGACCTCGTTGGAATTGAACTGCTGAATGTTCCATTTGAGGATTTCTTCCAGTTTTACAATCTATAGTCCCTCGATAAAACAACAATCACTTGCTACTGTCTGTAAGTAGTACTACTTCTGTCATTAAGTCTCTCTATATAGGTCAGCTCTTTCATTGCATGTATTTATACTTATCCTCACTATATTATGCAGATTGAAGATCGCCGAATTGAAGAAAAGACAAATCGGTGATATTGGGTTCATTAACACAAATCTCATAGATGATTATCAGGTTAAATTTCATGCCAAAGATACCAAGGCCAACTTGCTACAATCGTTGGTAATAAATCAAAACAAAGATATAATACTCTTTCCTTACAACTTCAAGTGAGTGTTACTGTCTTCTGCATATTCGGTTTCCCTTATTAGTCCAGTTTATGGTAATGTAATTGATGACTTATGCATGCATGCGCAGCTTCCACTATATTCTCCTAGAGATTAAGCTTGAGCCGGGAGTAGTAACCGTCTTAGACTCGAGACGAAAAGATCCCCAGGACTATGCGAAAATGACTCAAAAGCTCCAGAAGTAAGTTAAATCGATCATTATCCACCATATCAGCAACTTTGTTCATTTCCTGATATCAAGTAATTGTTTTCTTTGTCTGGCAGGGTTTGGAGAAAATTCATCTCAAAAGCCCCGGGACTGCCGAACCAGCTGCAATTTAGACACCCAAAAGCAAGTACTATAGTAGCATGTTCCGCGCATCTCCTAGTGATTCAAGCGCTAGTTTGATCAATACCATTTAGCATGCTTGCTTATCAGTTTGATTGACCTCTATTTCTTGTAAAGTGGTTGTGGCAGCAACCCGGGAATAATTACTGTGGATACTACATTTGCGAGTCCATCCGCTACCATACCTATGAGCGGGGCTACACTGAAGAACAATATGAAGTGCGTAAGCAATAATATTCACAATTTTATTTTATTACCATCATTTGTGTTGAGTTTCATTTATTCATATATATATATATGTATTGACCCCCTTCTTCAAATTAGATTTTTCGGAATCGGGATCAACTCCTAGAACCAGATCGTATGCGAGGAATTCAAGAGGAATTGGCGGCATTCTTCCTTGACCACGTGATCGCTGAAAACGTAGAATACTATGTGGACCCTGTGTTCCTACAATATATTTAGGAGATTGTATTGTAAGAGATAATTATTGTATATATGTAGCCGGTAGTGTCGGATAGATATACGAGAACTTGTTGTTCGACCAATATCTCGGAGAAGGAGAGGTGGTCGATATCACTTCTCTTTGTATGCATATATATATGTTCATGACGATCTTCTGTTTCCTTCATTTGATTACTAGCTAGCGTGTCTACTCCTCTCCATACGTATATAGTACGTAGCGTCGACAAAGCACGGAGATAAGAGAGGACACTTCTCTCTATTAATTAGCTAGCTAACACAATATATGAAACACCTAAATTAACCCCCCAAAACCCCTAAACCACCCCCTTTCAAAAAAAACAAAAACCTCAGCTGCTGCCAGGTGCTGACGCGTGGATGCCTATTGGTCCCGGTTGGTGGCACCAACCGGGACCAAAGGCCCTCCTGCCTGGGCTCCCCGCACCGGCCACGTGGACGGCCTTTAGTCCCGGTTCGTGTAAGAACCGGGACTAAAGGGCTAGGGCATTAGTAACGACCCTTTAGTCCCGGTTCCAGAACCGGGACTAAAGGCCCTTATGAACCAGGGTAAAAGCCCCTTTTCCTACTAGTGGTGTCATATCATGTATATCCTGCTCCGCTTCCCCTTGGGAAGGATATACTCCCAATTCTGGTGTGTAAACACATTTTCCTTTCCATTGGTCTGATTAATCCGATAATTTCATTTTCCTTTCCATTGGGTTGTTTAACCTTCTTGTGATCTATATGATATAAGCAGAAATAAATCCCTGCTTATAAAACACCCCGATGTACAACCTTGTCAGTGAGGCCCTGTTACTATTGTTGATGACATTCCGTGTCGGTGTACAAAAGTAGGGGCACACCTTTGTACCCCTTTACTTGTGCGCGGGCAGTCGGAGCCACACGCCACAGCCACACTAAGCAGGGCAGAGGAGAGGAGCCGGAGAGAACCTGAAGCCCAAAACAACCACGACAACGCTAGGACTAGGTGCACTGAGAGCAAAGGGGCGAGGTGGACTCCCCCAGCAAGATCCTTGCCAGGGCGGACTCTGCGGCCTCGGCAAGAGCCTTGCCGGGGCAACTTGCCCAGCACCCATAGAGCGAGCCACCGTTGAGCCCAGGGGTTCCAAGTATCACCAACAGCTGTGTTGGAACCCAGGCTCGGGAGGCACCTCTGTAAGTGACATGCACATCTTCGTCAAGATCATAGGTACATGAGATCAGATGAGGACTAGAAGACGGCGACCCTCGGCAGAATCCTTGCCGAGGAAATCCACAAGACCCCGGGCAAGATCCTTGCCAGGGACGACTGCGCACCTTGGCAAGACCCTTTCCGGGCCCCCGACAAAGCCCTTGCCGAGGACATCAGCGGGGCCACTGCGAGGCCCGCACCAGGCAAAGTTTTCCACCGCCGTTCGCATGCAGCTACCAGCCCAACCAGCTAGGCTGGCACCTGCGTGGCAACATGCTGCTTCCAGGCCAGATCGGCAAGCGCCTGCGTGGCGGCATGCAGATCTTCGTGAAGACCCTACCACCGCGCCACCTCAGCTGCCTGCCTGCCTACATGGCGCCACACGCATCGCTGGCCAGGGTGCGTGTCGAAGCGAGGAGGAGCGGCGATGGACGAGACGGGCCTCGCTCCCGTCCCCGATAAAGCTAGGGGACACCTCAACGGCGCATTAAATTCGTCTTGTCCTGTAATACGGGCAATAAGCTCGTAGTATTGTAAGCCTTTCCACCTCCTGTGTGCCACTATGGCAGCCCCTTTCGACTATAAAAGGAGGCCCATGGCGTACTGGAGAGGGATTCGGCTCTTTTGGACCATGCAGCCACCATAGCTAGTTTGAGAGCTCAAGAACTCTCTGAAATATAGCCACCAAAGCAGGACTAGGGTATTACGCATCCTCGCGGCCCAAACCTGGGTAAACGATCCTTGTGCTGACTGCTAATCTTGCTCTTCTCACAACCCTGCGCCCCGGTAACTGTAGTAGGGATTCTCGTGATCCCATAGGTGTCGTTTCTCACCGACATCTTTGGCGCGCCAGGTAGGGGGCACAATTGTGAGAATCCGGTCTGGTAGTTGGCCTAGCAGTTCTTCATCGCCGCGGTTTCTGAAGAAGAATACGGCCAGGAGAAAACGGCGCCGCCTGCGAGCGCGAAGGACGCCAGCGCGGCAATCAAAAGAAGAAAAGCTAAGTCATTCCGAGCCTTGAGCTATTTCCTTTTATACATAAGGTTATTGTCCTCGGAGATCTTGCCTATGTATGGAAATCCTATACGCAAAGGGGCCCTCCCGCAATTGGCAACGCCCTTGTTCTGTTTCGAGTCCGCTCAATAGCTTGAGCGGCGGCGTCGAGAGTGGCAGGGTAGCCTTCCGCAATTAGCAACGCTCTCGATTCTGACTCGAGTCAAGCTCGACAGTTCGGGCGGCCGCGCTAAGGGCAATAAGGTCGTTCGCCCGGCAGCAAGCACACCTGGTAGGCCAATGGGGATCCGTCCTCAAGACGTCGCCATGGGTTTACACGCCAGCGAGCCTGCCCGATTAACGTAGGGTGGACATACAAAGGAAAATCAAATAGGAGAATGACATGCATAATATCAAAAGTACTGCAGAAGTTATATTACATCACTTGTTGCCGCAGTTCTAACTAAAGTTAAAAATCGTCTTCGTTGTGAACTTGCAGCAACGAAAAGAAATGGGGTGCCTAATCCCGGCGTTGGCCCTCCACCCTCAAAATTCCGCCGACACCGCTGATGACGGGCTTGATGCGCTCCCTGAGTGGCGCGAGGTCAGTATCCTCCGGCAAGCTCTCCAGCGCGGCGTTGAAGTCGAGGTCGGGGTACCAGTACGCCACCTTGGTGAGAAGCTTGGTCATGGCACCCTGGCAAAGCCTCCAGCCTCCTCGGCCAACGAGGCCGCCCGGTTGGCGTGAAGCCGCTCCAAAGCGCCGACGACCTTCTCAAAGAACAGGGTCAGGCTGCAGTTGGCGCTCACACTCCGCTCCGGGGCGTACCTCGCGTCCGGCATCCCCATGGTGGCCATCTGTGCAGCGGCTTGGTTGGCGACGGTGGCGAGGCGATCGAGCCAGCGGTTCTCTCCCTCCACGTGCTCCTTGAAGTTGAGGGCCTCGTTCTTCTGCAGCTGCTTCTCACTGTCCAGGTTTTTGGTCAGGGTCCCTTCCCGGGCCCTGGCCTCCGACAGCATCTTCACAAGACCCTCCAGCTTCAGCTTGAGGTCTTTGATGGAGTTGTTGGCCTCGGAGAGCTCCCCGGCCCTGCTGACGGCCACGCCCTGCGCCTCCGTCAAGGCGCTGTTGAGCATGTCCTTCTCCTTGGCCAACTTCAGGGCCTGCTCCTTCGGCCTGTCCTGCTCCACCTCCAGCTCCTTCACCTTGCCGGCGTGAACCAGTGCCTGGGCATCGAGTGTCTCTTTGTGCCTCTGCTCCAGATCTTGGGTCCATTGCGTGGCAAGCTTCTCCACCTCCTTGTCCTTGGCGCGGAGTTTGTCATCAAGGTCCGCCTCGCGCTTGGCGAGGTCCTCCTCCTGGGAGTTCAGTGCGGCCTGGTGCTGGGTCCGGGCAGCCTCGGCTGCCGCGGCCAAGCCCTCCGCCGTCTCCTGGGCCTTCTTGATGTCGGCCAACTTCATGGTGAGCTCCACGTCGCGCTTGGCCAGCTCGCCCTGGGCGGTCTTCAGCTCTTCGCTAGCTTGGCGGAACCAAGCCTGCGGCTCGGTGACGCGCACCTTGAGGTCCACCTCCGCTTGGTCCACCGTTGCCATCCTGGACTTGGCCTTGTCCAAGCGGGCGCGGTGGAGCGCTTGGAGCTTCCGGAAGTGGGCGCCCATGGCCTGGAGAAGCCGCTCCTCCTGAGAGCCATCGCCGCCAGCGCTCGGCTCGTCGACGACCTCAAGCCCGGCGGCCGCAAGAACCTCTTCGTCAAACACCTCTCCCTCGACGGGTGCCCTGGAGCTGGACGCCCCTGGGAGGTGGACGAGGAGGTCGTCGGTAACCCTCAGATATCTGTCAGAGCCGGAGGTAGCAGAGGAGTAGGGCTGGTCATCAACCACCTCCTCCACGGTGGCGGCCTTGCCGGCAGCTCCGGCAGACCCCTTGCCGGGCTCCCCGGCAGGCTCCTCGGCGGCGTCTTAGGCAGCGCCCTTGGCGGACTCCTCGGCAGCGACCTTCTCGGCTTCTGCCACGGCGTCCTTGGCAGCGTCCTCAGCAGCGCCCTTGGCGTCCTCCTCGGTAGTGATCTCCTCGGCCTCCGCCGCGGCGGCCTTGGCGACGTCCTCGATGATGGCGTCCACGTCCCCTGGGTCCGCCGAGGAGGGATCTGGGCACCAAAGGAGGGAGTGAGGCAAGGCCAAGATCAAGGGTCAGAAAGAAAATGGAACAGGGACGAAAGGCGAACAACTTACCAGTGCCAGGCTGGGAAGCAGAAGTCCCTTCCCCGCCAATGTTTGGCGCCGAGGCGAAGCCACCGGCGCCCGAGTTCTCCTCCTCCTCCTCCATGTGCGTGGGCTCGGTGCTCGGCACCCTTGCCGGGGACGCCCCTCGGGGCGCCGTGGTCGATGGGGGCGGCGTGTTGGGAGTAGCCCTTTGTGGCTCCTCCTGCCGCTGCTCTCCTCCTGCACACCCGGCGAGATCAGTACCAAAGCGTCATACCCCCGACACATGTCGACGAGGGGAGAGTGATGAACTTACGCAGGGGGCTGTGTCAGGGGCTGCTGTCCGGGCTGCTCAGCACCACCAATGGCGCCCTCGAAGTACCCGCCGGGGGCTGGCCGCCCGCCGAGGCCTTGGCCCTCTTCACCCTCTGGCCCAGCGTCTCCGCGTCCCTGCGAAGGCAGAACAAATCAACACAAGCGGCACAGATTGAGGAGACGGAGATGACAGAGAGGAACAGGATACTCACTCGTCGTCCATCTCCTCCTCTGTTGCCTTCCTCTTTCTTCTGGGGCTGAGTGACCCGAAGTCAAAGGTGACCCCCACGTCGGCGTCTGCCGAAGGAGGGGAGTGAGGGAGTCCTGGACTAAGGGGTCCTCGGGTGTCCGGCCTGTTATTCATTGGGCCGGACTGATGGGCCGTGAAGATGTGAAGGCCGAAGACTATACCCGTGTCCGGATTGGACTCTCCTTGGCGTGGAAGGCAAGCTAGGCGACCAACTATGAAGATTCCTTCTTATGTAACCACCCCCATGTAACCCTAGATCTCTCAAGTGTCTATATAAACCGGAGAGCGTAGTCCGGATAAGAGGATACTGATTACCATATTCACATAGGCTAGACTTGTAGGGTTTAGCCATTACAATCTCATGGTAGATCAACTCTTGTAACACTCATATTCATTAAGATCAATCAAGCAGGAAGTACGGTATTACCTCCATAGAGAGGGCCCGAACTGGGTAAACATCGTGTCCCCTGTCTCCTGTTACCATCGATCCTAGACGCACAGTTCGGGACCCCCTACCCGAGATCCACCGGTTTTGACATCGACAGGGAGGAGGGCGGAGTCTGGGCGCGCTTGGACGAAGATGAGGCAGATGCTTTCTTCTTCGCCACAGCGGCCTTCACCACCTTCTTCGCTGCCACGGCCCTCGTCTGACGTGCGGACTCCTCCAGAGACTTTGGCCGCTGTGCGGCCTTGACGGGCCGTACCCTCTCGCCAGAAGTGGACAGCCGCAGGACTCGCCCTCTCCCCGTGGCCGGAGGGTCAACAGCCCCGGCCTCCTCCGACGACGACTCATCGGCCGCATCCTCAACAAGAGGAGCCTCGGTGCCGGCGCTGCTGGCCTCCCCAGTGGACTCCGCCCACCAGGTGAGCTCCTCCTCCTCCGGGGCCATCGCGGCCCTGTCCTCCACGCCACCGGCGCTGCCGGCCTCCTCGGCAAGCTTCGCCTCCATCGCCCTGGCGGCGATGTAGTCTAGCTCCGCCTGGGTGGTGTCCTGGACAAGCCGCGGCTCGGCGGTGACGTACCCCTCATGCATGGTGTCGAAGAACTCATGCACCTTAATCTCCTCCGGCTCGACCCAGCTCAGATCAAGGCCATGCGCGTTGACGTCCAGCATCATGGCAATGATCTCGGTCCGGTGTGAGTTGTTGCTCAGCAGGACCACTCCTACCGGCAACTTGAACAAGGGCCCCTTGGCGACCTTGCGGGCCTTTGCGGCGGCCCTCGCGGCCTTGGCGGTCCGCTCGACCTTGCCGTCGCGGTTCACGTCGAGCCTGAAGAGCCGCTGGCAGAAGTGAGCGTGCCCCATCACTGTGAAGTTGTGGTCGAGGCCGGGGCGAAGCCTCATGATGTCGGCGGCGTTCATGAAGAGCCAGGCCGGCATCCCCTTGTTGTGCAGTGGAGCGATCCGGCGGTGGATGAAATCCGCCCCGATCATCTCGAGGGTGAGCCCGGCCTTAGTAAGCCGAAGGATCCTGGTGGTAGCGATCGTGAGCTTCTCGTCGTTGGCGTCGACGTCGCTCCAGTCGCTCCTGCGGACCGGCGGCGCCCGGCGAACTTCACAGAATGCTGGCGGGTCCTTCTCCTCGATCCAGCACCACCGGCCCCGCCATTCTTCCCACCTCTCCTTCATGGCGCCCTCTGGGTATGCCCCCTTGGACCGTGGGATCCAGGTGATGCAGCCAGAGATGGCACCCCCGGTTGGATCCAAGGGGAGAAGTAGTGGCGGAAGAGCGCCGTGTTGGGGTGCACCCCCGCGAAGCCCTCGCAGAGGTGTGCGAAAAGAGCCATGCACGCCATGGCATTTGGAGTAAAATCCAAAAGGTGGAAGCCGTAGGTGTGCATGACGTCGCTGAAGAAATCAGAGAAGGGGGGACAGAGCCTGCAGGAGAAGTAGTCGACGAAGAAAGGGTACCGATTTGGAGCGGCCTCGGCGCAATTGGCGGGGATGACGCGCGTGGCTGGATGCCCCATCTTCTCTCCCCCCATCTTGACCCCCCACAAGGGTTTGAAGGCCTCCTGGAGCTCGAACACGTCGACCGTCGAGGGGAAGCACGCGAGCTGCGTCCGCTGCTTCGCCAGCGCACTCTCCGGCGGCTCCGTCGCTCCGGCGTCCTTGGCCTTGCCCTTGGTGGTTTTGGCGCTATGGCGGCTAGGGGAGCAAGAGATAGAAGACGACGGGGACACGGCGGCGCCGAGCAAGAGCGGATCTTAGGGAGGAAGGAGAAGGGGGCGGCGGCTCTGAGATTGGAAGAAGGCGCGGAAGGGGTAAAGTGAGCAGCGCGCTCGCGGTTATTCCTTTTTACAGGGAAGGCGCCGGCCGCCGCCTTTCCCATTAACTGCGACTTGACGCATGCGTGCGGAAACCGCATCACGCATGACCCCCACGTCACGCACGACCCTCCACATCGCACACGGGTCGTGGGGAAGCGCAGTGGATGAGCAGTTACTGCGGTAAAATCCGCCCCGCCTGCCCGCGCACCATTCTGGGCCTGGCCCAACAACGTGTCGCGCTTATGTGTGGCCCAGGCCCAGGGGCTCCTGTCGGTGTACAAAAGTAGGGGCACACCTTTGTAACCCTTTACTTGTGCGCGGGCAGTCGGAGCCACGCGCCATAGCCACACTAAGCAGGGCAGAGGAGAGGTGCCGAAGAGAAGCCGAAGCGCAAAACAACCACGACAACGCCAGGACCAGGAGCACTGAGAGCAAAGGGGCGAGGTGGACTCCCCCGGCAAGATCCTTGCCGGGGCGGCCTCCACGGCCCCAGCAAGAGCCTTGCCGGGGCAACTTGCCCAGCACCCACAGAGCGAGCCACCCTTGAGCCCAGGGGTTCCAAGTATCACCAACAGCTGTGTTGGAACCCAGGCTCGGGAGGCACCTCTGTAAGTGACATGCAGATCTTCGTCAAGATCATAAGTACATGAGATCAGATGAGGACTAGAAGACGGCGACCCTCGGCGGAATCCTTGCCGAGGAAAGCCACAAAACCCCCGGCAAGATCCTTGCCGGGGACGATTGCGCGCCTCGGCAAGACCCTTGCCGGGCCCCCGGCATGGCCCTTGCCGAGGATATCAGCGGGGCCACTGCCAGGCCCGCGCCAACCAAAGTTTTCCACCGCCTTTCGCATGCAGCTACCAGCCCAACTAGCTGGGTCGGCACCTGCGTGGCAATAATACGTCTCCAACGTATCTATAATTTTTTATTGTTCCATGCTATATTATATTCTGTTTTGGACATTATTGGGCTTTATTATACACTTTTATATTATTTTTAGGACTAACCTATTAACCGGAGGCCCAGCCCAGAATTGTTGTTTTTTGCCTATTTCAGAGTTTTGCAGAAAAAGAATATCAAACGGAGTCCAAATGGAATGAAACCTTCGGGAACGTGATTTTCGGAACGAACATGATCCAGAGGACTTGGACCCTACGTCAAGACATCAACCAGGAGGGCACGACGTAGGGGGGCGCGCCTACCCCCTGGGCGCGCCCTCCACCCTCGTGGGCCCCATGTTGCTCCACTGACGTACTTCTTCCTCCTATATATACCTACGTACCCCCAAACTACCAGATACGGAGCCAAAAACCTAATTCCACCGCCGCAACCTTTCTGTACCCGTGAGATCCCATCTTGGGGCCTTTTCCGGAGCTCCGCCGAAGGGGGCATCGATCACGGAGGGCCTCTACATCATCTCCAACGCTTCTCCGATGAAGTGTGAGTAGTTTATCTCAGACCTTCGGATCCATAGTTATTAGCTAGATGCCTTCTTCTCTCTTTTTGGATCTCAATACAATGTTCTCCCCCTCTCTTGTGGAGATCTATTCGATGTAATCTTTTTTTGCGGTGTGTTTGTTGAGATCCGATGAATTGTGGGTTTATGATCAACACTATCTATGAACAATATTTGAATCTCCTCTGAATTCTTTTATGTATGATTGGTTATCTTTGCAAGTCTCTTCGAATTATCAGTTTGGTTTGGCCTACTAGATTGATCTTTCTTGCAATGGGAGAAGTGCTTAGCTTTGGGTTCAATCTTGCGGTGTCCTTTCCAACTGATAGTAGGGGCAACAAGGCACGTATTGTATTGTTGCCATCGAGGATAAAAAGATGGGGTTTATATCATATTTCATGAGTTTATCCCTCTACCTCACGTCATCTTTCTTAATGCGTTACTCTGTTCTTCATGAACTTAATACTCTAGATGCAAGCTGGATAGCGGTCGATATGTGGAGTAATAGTAGTAGATGCAGGCAGGAGTCGGTCTACTTGTCGCGGATGTGATGCCTATATACATGATCATACCTAGATACTCTCATAACTATGCTCAATTCTATCAATTGCTCGACAGTAATTTGTTTACCCATCGCAATACTTATGCTATCTCGAGAGAAGCCACTAGTGAAACCTATGGCCCCCGGGTTTATTTTCCATCATATTAATCTTCCAACACTTAGCTATTTTTATTGCCTTTTATTTTACTTTGCATCTTTATTATAAAATACCAAAAATATTATCTTATCATCTCTATCAGATCTCACTTTCGTAAGTGACCGTGAAGGGATTGACAACCCCTTTATCGCGTTGGTTGCGAGGTTCTTGTTTGTTTGTGTAGGTGTGTGGGACTCGCGCGTGACCTCCTACTGGATTGATACCTTGGTTCTAAAAAACTGAGGGAAATACTTACGCTGCTTTACTGCATCACCCTTTCCTCTTCAAGGGAAAACCAACGCAGTGCTCAAGAGGTAGCAGGCAACATGCTGCTTCAAGGCCAGATCGGCAAGCGCCTGCGTGGCGGCATGCAGATCTTCGTGAAGACCCTACCACCGCGCCACCTCAGTTGCCTGCATGCCTACATGGCGCCGCACGCATCGCTGTCCAGGGCGCGTGTCGAAGCGAGGAGGAGTGGCGACGGACGGGACGGGCCTCGCTCCCGTCCCCGATAAAGCTAGGGGACACCTCAGCGGCGCATTAAATGCGTCTTGTCCTGTAATACGGGCGATAAGCTCGCAGTACTGTATGCCTTTCCACCTCTTGTGTGCCACTGTGGCAGCCCCTTTCGACTATAAAAGGAGGCCCATGGCATACTGGAGCGGGATTCGGCTCTTTTGGACCACGCAGCCACCATAGCTAGTTCGAGAGCTCAAGAACTCTCTGAAATACAGCCACCAAAGCAGGACTCGGGTATTACGCATCCTCGCGGCCCGAACCTGGGTAAATGATCCTTGTGTTGACTGCTAATCCTGCTCTTCTCACAACCCTGCGCCCCGGCAACCGTAGTAGGGATTCTTGTGATCCCATAGGTGTCGTTTCTCACGGACATTCCGTAACCACCGATGGATGAGAACTTTTCCTATTGGTCCGCCTCGTCTTAACGAGCAGGAAAATGGTTCTCTTCGTCCCTCACCCTTGGTACCAACGTTGATGCCAACATAACTGACAGGCTATCCTCCGACATGCCTTGCTACCATGACCGTGCAATATGTCAACATCCTTCCTACTTTTGAACCACAAGGTGGGCCCATAACCCACGGTTCCATAGGATCGAAACATGACTCTCCTTTACATTCTTGATTTTGAAGTATCCTTTGCACTTGCCTTCGTTTGTAATTCATGAGCCACCCTCCGAGAGATGATATATACCCGATACTCTGAACCCCCCTTCTCACACGCTGTTCAGGTATCGATCGTTTGTCCATTCGGTTGTAACTTCTTATTGTACCTTCACACTTTGCTCTCGATGTTTTATTAAGTTTCAACTCGAGAGATACTTCTCTCTCATTCCCTGAATTGTTCACCAGATAATTAACCCTATAAGGGTCAGTTCTCCCGAAGTTACTCTGTACTTCCCCACTTAAATCTCGGGACGAGATTTCTTGTATTGGAGGAGATTTGTAACACCCCCGGTGTCACACTACAGTAATCTCCCCCTAATGAAGGTCATGTCATCATAATCATCATGCCAAAATGCCACTTGTCCAAAATCTGCTTCAAATTCAAATTCAAATTGCATGTCAAATATTTGCTTCTTCTTTCATGCAAATAAAATAGTTCATCCTATGGCAAATAATACCTAGATATTTGTCATGTTGAAGCCAACATTTTAGGAATTCCCAAATTGCCCCTGGGAATTTATTATCTGGTCCAGCAGTATTTAAGAGGTCCTTTTCATTTTCTAAAAAGTTTGGACAACTCCTGATGGCCCCAAACTTTTTGTGGCAGTGCCCAATAATTGTTTAAAATTGTTTTGGCCAGTGGCATATTTTTGCAAAGTCAATTGTGGCTAAAAGAAAATGAAAAAGCTGCTAAAAGAAAAAGCAAAAGTTAAAAAAAAAGAAAAGAGAAAGAGCACATGCTACTATGCACTGGGCCAAGTGCACAGTGCCTGGCCCGAGCAACTGGCCCTCTCCAGCTGGCCACCCCAGCCTCCCACGCTCCCCCAGTCTCCTTCCTGTTCGAGCGACCGCGGGCGCGGTCGCCACCGGACCCTCTCACGGGCATTGAGGGGAGGATAAGGTCGCCGCCCCTAGACGCCTCGAGTCCTCCCCCTCACCTACCGCCACTCCCGCTACTCCTTCCCCCTGGCTCTCCCTCTCCCTCTCGAGGCCGAAGCGCTCGCCGCCGTCATCCGCTCGATCCCACGGCCACCATCACCTCTCCGCCGCCTCACCGTGCCACAATGACGCGCCGTCCTCGGATACTCCCTCTGCACCAACCGGAGTGAGAAGGGAGCCACCATAATGAGCCCGGCAACCTCTTCTTCCCCTACGGCCGTCTTTGCCTTTGTCGCCGATTCGTCACCGTCGATCTTCCCCGAGCGCGCTTAAGCATAACTACAAGCTCATAATAAGCCTGCGCTTCTTTCCCCTCTCTCTCTCCCGAGCTATTCCGTCGCCGTAGCCGCCGCTCCACTAGCACCCGCATGCATCGCCGCCGACGAGCTCACCGTCGTGGCCTTCGCGCGGCTGAGCCTTGCATCACGCTCCGGGAGCTCGTGCGAGTCCAACGCCACCACTAGCGCACCTCCCCGTTCCTTCTAGCTCCGTTTCCACGAGCGCCCGAACGCGTCGCCGGCTCCGCTCGCCGCCGGCGTGCTTCCGGTGACCAAATGGTCATGGGCTCGCGAATGTTGGCCTCGCCGCTACGCGCACGCCCTGCCCTGCCTCTCAGTTCGCTCGCTAATGCATCGCCTTCGCCGTAGCTCGCCCGAGCGCGTCGCCGCCGACGACGCCGTAGCTCCCAGCTCCGGCCACCACCACTCGACGCGCGGTCGAGTGGCCGTTCGAACGCGGCTAGCCCCGCTCCTCCCTAAGCCCTGTACGCATTTTCCGGGGAGATCCGAGCCACGCCACCGCTTTGGCGTCGCCGGCGTTGAGCCGCCGGCCACCGCCAACGTGGGACACTTGGGGCCACCCCCTTGGTCACTGCCAGCGGGCCTAGCGGGCCACATTGTCTGGGTTGACCCAGTCAACGTGCTGACTGGACTGGCCCATGCAACTGATTGATGGGCCCACACCCCTAACTAACGAAGTTAATTAAGCTAATTTAATTAACCTAATTAGTCACTCACACTTGGGGCCCACCTCTCTAATTAGTCTGTTAGATTAGTTTAACCCACTGTTTAACCCAGGGAGGCTTACAACTAGTCCCCACCTGTCAGATTGACCAGTCACCAAGTCAGCCGAATGCTGACACATTGCTGACGTCATGTTGACGTCATATCCCATTTCTGTTAATTTAATAATTCTAGAAAATACTTTAGTATTTAAAAATTCATAGAAATTAAACCGTAACTCGGATGGAAATGTTTTCTACATGAAAGTTGCTCAGAAAAACGTGACGAATCCGAATACGCGGTCCGTTCGTCCACCACACATCCCTGGAATAGCGAACATCCAACCTTTCCCCTCCGGTTCGTCTGTCCAAAAATGCCAAACTTCGGGAAAGCATTCCTGGATGTTATCCCCTTCGCCGGTAACGTGTAGCACCACGTTAGAACACGTCTAGCTCTGCGTGTTGTCCTGTTTATGCACTTGCTTGCTATGTATTTATTGTTTCTCCCCCCTCTTCTCTTTGGTAGACCCCGTGACGGCTGCCGATGCCGCAGTGAACGACTACGTCACCGACGACCCCTCCTTCTCGTTTGAGCAACTAGGGAAGCCCCCCCTTTGATCATCCCGATATTGCCCATTCCATTCTCTCATGCTTGCATTAGATTTTGCTACTATTATTGTTTGCTCCTATTCTGATGGATAGCCTGCTTTTGTAACCTGCTCATTGTACCCTGCTTGCTTATCCTAAACTGCTTAGTATAGGTTGGTTAGTGATCCATCAGTGACCCCACCTTGTCCTTGTTGCCCCTGGTTCATCATCGAAGACCCGATCAACGGGATCGAAGACCAGGCCCCGGCACCGCACATCACTTTCCCCTTTTGTTGCTCGACTCTGTAGAGTTACTATCAAGTGCTGAGGGTGAGACCTCTACCGCACTTCTGATGTTAACCCTGTAGTGTAGCTATTCGGTCGTGGTCATCGAGGGTGATTCCGTCTTAACCACTTCTGATACGACTCTGTCGTGCAACCCCTCAAGTGTGAACCTCGGGGGTGGTTCCTCTTACGTTCAGCTTGATGATTACATCGAGTGGAATTCACCGGGGGTGATTCCTCGGGTTTTCCCCTTGATGTTTGGACACACGGATACTTGGACTTTACAACTATTACTTGGAAAGGCGGGTCGACCCTGAGGGGTACCCGCAAGTGATGTGGAGACGGATTGACATGGAGGGTGCCCGCGAGATAATTACAAGGCGTGGCCGGGCATTCCTAGCCCTTGCCGCAAGTCCTCAGGATGGGGCAACGGGGTCACATCTTTCGTGAGTCTCTGCTTGTTACCGCGCGTTCCTAATCCACTATGATTTGGATATTTGATCCGAGGGGCCTCTGGCACCAGCGTGGCGACGGGCGGCCTCTATGCCAACTCAACAAGCGCCTGCGTGGTGGCATGCAAATCTTCGTGAAGACCCTACCACCGCGACACCTCAGCTGCCTGCCTGCATGGCGCCGCATGCACCGCTGCCCTGGGCGCGTGTCGAAGCCAGGCGAGGCGGCAACGGACGGGACGGGCCTCGTTCCCGTCCCCAATAAAGCTAAGGGACACCTAAGCTACGCATTAAATGCGTCTTGTCCTGTACACGGGCAATAAGCTCATAGTACTGTAGGCCTTTCCACCTCCGGTGTGCCACTGTGGCAGGCCCTTTCGACTATAAAAGGAGGCCCATGGCGTACTGGAGGAGGATTCAGCTCTTTGGAACTACACAGCCACCATAGCTAGTTCAAGAGCTCAAGAACACTCAATACATCCACCAAAGCACGGCTAGGGTATTACGCATCCTCGCGGCCCGAACCTGGGCAAACTATCCTTGTGTTGACTGCTAATCCTGCTCTTCTCACAACCCCGCGCCCCGGCAACCGTAGTAGGGATTCTTGTGATCCCATAGGTATCGTTTTCCACCGACATCTTTGGCGCGCCAGGTAGGGAGCGCAATTGTGAGAATCTAGTCTAGTAGTTAGCCTAGCAGTTCTTCATCGCCATGGCTCCCAAGAAGAAGACGGTCATGGCGATTGGCTCATCGGGAGCCGAACGGCCCGTGCCAGTGCGGGCGAGCAGCGGGCCGGTCGCGGACAGGACCCGGGCCGCAGTCCGCGAGCACCAGCATCGCTCTGGCAGTCAGAGCCTGGCGAGCGGCGTCGTTCGTGTGCCAGGCGACGAGCCGCATGCCGCCAAATCCAAAGACGGAGCTGGGGCCCCCGCAGGTGGCGCGGAGCCCTCCAGGAGTGTCGTTGTGCCACCAACGGGTGGCGCAACAACCTCCAAGACGCCCACACCGGCGCCCACAGCGTGCTCTTCCCAGGGGTGCGCGCGACGAGCAGCGCAACCACGCTGGCAACCCCGAACACCACCGTGGGAAGAGCCATGTGCATCGTCCGCGGGACGAAGGAGTCCGACATGCTCGCCGAAGTGCTGGCGAAATTGGCACGCAGCCACTGGGCCGTGGTAGAGCTCCTTCTAACGTAGTTAGAAGTCGAAGCGCGCCACGGTCCACACAGCTGTCACCACCACCCATGCCAGCGGAAGCTTTGACGCGCGCGTAGCTGCTCCTCGACTTCCCTCCTGCTGCGGAGAAGCTCAACGAGTGGAGAGACACCATCCGGAGCCTCGTCGCCGTCGCCAATAAAGATGATCCGCGACCGGCGGGGCCTTCGGGCCGACGCTTCGTCGAACCACCGCATGCCAGCGGTGGAGGGGCCGGGGGTGCTGCGGCCGCGGTGCACTCTCCTCCTCCACGCCAGCCACCGCGGGTGTCGCCCCGTCGTGATGACGCTTGTGATAATATTTCCATAGCGTCGTCCGACCCACGGACCCACCGTGACCAACGCCAAGTTCTTCGAGAACGAGCCCACGAAGATGCTCGAACCACTATCGAGCGCTGAC
This sequence comes from Triticum aestivum, assembly GCF_018294505.1. Lineage (NCBI taxonomy): Eukaryota > Viridiplantae > Streptophyta > Magnoliopsida > Poales > Poaceae > Triticum > Triticum aestivum. Next base: position 54,156,923 of record NC_057811.1, read on the forward strand.
GCGATACGCGCCACCAGTCGAACAAACGGGCGGGACCCGCTATGGACCACCCAGCGTCGGGGATCTCCGGCGGCCTACCTTACGAGGTGGGTTACCCAGCTTTTACCCGTGAGCTGCGGCGGTTCCAGTGGCCGTCCCACCGCACGTTCAAGCCCGCCGTTGGCGAGAAGTACAACGGCAAGACCCATCTGTCAGAGTTCCTCACCATCTACACCATCGCGATGCAAGCTGTCGGAGCTCGCGACGACAAGATGCTTGCCAATTACTTCCCGTTGATGCACTTGTCGGCGGATTCCATCTCTTCTTGGTCGGATCTGTGCCAGGAGTTCGTTGGTGCCTTCACCAGGGGCCACCAAGCTCGTGGCCAGGCCAGTGATCTGCGTATCATTCCCCAGAAGGAAGGGGAAACCCTGCGCAAGTACATCCAGAGGTTCAGCCGGGTGCAGTACAACATCCCCGATGTTCATCCCGCCGCCGTGATTAGCGCGTTCCACCAGAACGTGCGCAACCGGAAGATGCGCGAAGAGCTGGCGATGAACAAGGTTAAGGATGTGTCCTAACTTTATGTTCTGGCCGATAAGTGCGCCCGGGTTGAAGAGGGAAGGAAGTACCCCGGCGAGGACGCCGACGCGGAAACCGACTCTACTGATGAAGACACCACCGCCCCGACGAAGAAGGGCCGGCACCGCAACAGGAAACGCAAGGGCAAGACCGTGCTTGCCATCGAGGGATCCGACAGCACCGGCGCTGCCAAGAAGGCCAAGGCAGACGACCCCGGCAAGGAGATTCCCAGGTGCACCACCTGCCGGGCCTTGGCGGCTGCTGACATGCCAGGAAGCTCCGACAAGCAGTACTGGAAGATCCACCGCACCAAGGGCCACGACCTCCAGAACTGCCGACAAGTCGAGCTGCTTGCTGAGAAGCAAAAAGCTGAGTATGAGAGGCGGGACAAGGAGAAGGGTCAGGACGGTGCCGAGGGATCCGACAAGAAGCGTGGCAGCCAAGGAGGCTGCCGCGGCAAGGATAACAAGCAAGAGAGGTCCGCCCGGGCCCGTGACAAGAAGCAAGAAGACGATGATCGTGACGAGGACGATGAATCCAGCGAGCAAGAGTTCCAGAAGGCTACGGAGGCCATGTGCGTCGATGGTGGCGCCTCGCTGCATACTTCTCACCGCCAGCTCAAGCAGTGGGCGTGTGAGATTACAGCAGCAGAGCCATCGTTCGACGCTCAGAAGCCGCTGAAGTGGTCCAGCACGCCCCTCATCTTTGACGCCGAGGACCACCCTGACCGCACAACCGCGGTCGGGTGTTTGCCGTTGTTGGTCTCGCCAACGATACGCAACCTCAAGGTGAACAAGATGTTGGTCGACGGCGGGGCCGGCCTAAACTTGATCTCGCCCGTCGTGATCAAAAGGCTGCAAATTCCTGATGGAGACCTCGAGGAAACGGGCACGTTTCAAGGGGTCAATCCAGGGAGGAGCCAGCGGAAGGGGAAGGTCACATTGCCCGTGACGTTTGGAGGAGAGTTGAACTACATGATGGAGAGAATTGTCTTCGATGTGGCCGAGATCCCCTTGCCCTACAACGGGATCCTCGGCCGCCCGACACTAGCCAAGTTCATGGCGGCGTCGCACTACACCTACAACATGCTGAAGATGCCCAGGCCATTGACCATCATCTCCGTCCCCTCCGACAAGAAGGACGCGCTGATTTGTGCCAACCAACTCTACCGGGAAGAAGTTGCAGCAGCTGCCGTCAAGGCACTTGCTCCTGCCGCTAAAGCCCCGGGAGGGAAGAAGAAGCCCGGCAAGACCTCTCGCACCCACTCCGGCAAGCGCACCTCTTCGGAGTGTTGTCCTACCGCCGAGGACGTGCCAGAGAGCTCCACCCGCAAGAGAAAGAAATCCAGAGCTGAGCCACCGCAGACCAAGAAGGTGTCCATTAGGGAGGATGGCACGTGAGGGGCTTTCACCATAAGCTCCACCCTCGACAGCAAATAGGAAGGCGCGCTCGTCACCTTCCTGTGGGCGAATGTCGACGTTTTTGCATGGCAAGTATCCGACATCCCCGGTGTTCCCAGGGAGGTGACTAAGCACAACCTAGTTGTCTGTCCTCATGCGCGGCCCGTCAAGCAGAAGGTCAGGAAGCAGGCTCTGGAAAGGTAGGAGTTCATCACAGAGGAGATCAGGAAGTTGGAAGCGGCAGGTTTGGTGAGAGGAGTGCTCCATCCGACGTGGTTGGCCATTCCGGTGGTGGTGCGCAAGGCAAATGGGAAGTGGAGGCTGTGTATTGACTACACAGATATATATAAGGCTTGTCCCAAGGACCCCTTCCCGTTGCCGCGCATCGACCAGATTGTTGACTCCACAGCCGGGTGTGATCTGTTGTCATTCCTCGACGCCTACTCAGGCTACCACCAGATCTTCATGACAAGAGAAGATGAAGATAAGACAGCATTCATCACCCCATGTGGTATGTATTGCTTTTTACGGATGCCTTTCGGGTTGAAGAGTGCTGGCTCAACGTTTGCAAGAGCAGTCCAAATTGGTTTTGAACCCCAGCTACATAGAAATATGGAAGCCTATATGGATGACATAGTGGTCAAAACCAAGGACAGGGCAACTCTTGTACAAGAGATAGAAGAGACATTTGCCAACCTGCGCAAGATCAACCTCAAGCTGAACCCTGCGAAGTGTGTCTTCGGCGTTCCGTCCGGCAAGCTTCTCGGGTTCTTTGTGTCGCAACGCGGGATCAAGGAAAACCCAGACAAAATCAAGGCTATTGAACATATTGAGGCACCCAAGCGGATCAAGGACGTGCGTCGGCTCACTGGCTGCGTTGCCGCCATGAGCCGATTCATCTCGAAGTCCGCCGAGCGCGCCCTCCCATTTTTCAAAATCTTGAAGAAGGCAAGCCCAATGGAGTGGACCCCAGAAGACGAGGCGGCGTTGCAGGATCTGAAGAAATACCTTTCCTCCATGCGAATACTGGTTGTGCCTAAACCACAAGAGTCGTTGCTGTTGTATCTAGCGGCAACGAATCAAGTGGTCAGCGCCGCACTGGTGGCACAGAGGGAGGTCGACGAGGAGGCAGTGGCGACGGCAGGACCGGCGGATGGCAAGCCAGAGATTTCCCCGGCAGGGCCTAGTGCCGGCAAGTCAAGGCCCCCGGCAGAGTTTGTCGCCATCGGGGCGGTGCCCGCACAGTGAAGTGAAGTGGTGCAGAAGAAGAAGATGATGTAGCACCCGGTTTACTTTGTCAGCTCCCTCTTGCAGGGGGCTAGGTCGAGGTACTCCGGTGTGCAGAAATTGCTCTTCCGCCTCCTTATGGCCTCAAGGAAGCTGCGTCATTAATTCCAAGCCCACGAGATTGCTGTCGTCACCCGCCTCCCGTTGCAACGGATACTGCACAACCCAGATGCGACCGGAAGGATTGTGGAATGGGCCTTGGAGTTTTCGAGCTTTGGGTTGAAGTTTGAAAGTACCTCGACAATCCAGAGGAGAGTCTTGGCAGAGTTCATTGCAGAATGGACCTCAACGCCCGACGAAGAAATTGAGGAGACCGCTCTCCCCGGCAAGGAAGCAAGCCGCGACTGGATCATGAATTTGATGGGGCTTTCTCGCTGCAAGGCGCCGGTGCCGGTGTGCTACTTGTCGCACCCACCGGAGAGCACCTCTAGTATGTGATCCAGATGCACTTTCCCAGGGAGATGTCCACAAACAACACTGCTGAACACGAGGGGCTGCTTGCCGGTCTCAGGATCGCGGCGGACCTCGGGGTGAAAAAGCTCATCGTCAGGGGTGATTCACAGCTTGTCGTCAAACAAGTTTGTCGGGTGGTAGGTGCGACATATGCCAACGGGTGCACTACAAAAAAAATACACTTCCATGATGATACGTGTTTGTCACAGTAGGTCGCGCTTTTTGTCATGCATGTACATCCATGACAAATTTATGAAAGAATCAAGATAGTCATACCTGTGCTGTCGTAGAAGTGTTCCATGACATTACCAAAATTATCATCACGGAAGTGTCCACTTCCATGACGATAAATCGCGCGTCACAGAAGTGCTTTCATCAAGGGTGACCGACACATGGCATCCACCATAACGGAATGCCGTCAAGCTATCGGGTCGGGTTTTGGATCTGATAACCCGTTAACAGCCCCGACCAATGGGGATTTTCCACGGGTAAAATCATCATTCGCTAGAGGAAACACGTGTCGGCTCATCGTTGGGACAGATGTCATCCACCCACTGGACAGAAGGCGACTATGATACGTCGACAGGTGGCACGGCCCAACAGTGGCCCATTCTTGTGAAAAGGCCGGCCCGTTTGACTTGGTCAAAAGCTGGCGGGCCGGCCCATTGAAAGCCTGTTAACGGCCTGTTCGCATATAGCCCATTTACAGCCCGCTAACCCAACGCCCGTTACGCCCTATCCGAATTAGGCCCAATAGCGTCGTCTGGGCCATCCAATATGATACCAGCCCATTTTCAATTCTGGCCCATGTATAGCCCATGACATCTTTCGGCCCATATGAGGCCCATTAGCGTCCCGTGCTGAAACTGGCCCGTAATGAACAGTGTATTACTTTACACCCATTAACGGCCCGTGGTGAAACTGGCCCGTAATGAACAGTGTATCACTTTATACCCATTAACGGCCCGTTATTCCGTTGGGCCGTTTCCAGCCCAAGTTAACTTTCGGCCTTCTGAGGGCCCATTTATTCTTGGGCTCATTTGCAGCATTCGGTTACTTACGGCCCGTTACTGTCATTTTCTGCTTGTGGGCCAAATTCAGCCCGTCGTTACAGTCGGCCCGTTTGTGGACCGTTAGTCTATTGGGCCATTTTCATAGCATCAGCAAATACGGCCTATTAACGATGGCCCGTTATGGTCGGCCCATGAACGGACGATTCAAACTCTAGCCCGTTTACGGCCATAATGCGGCATGTTTGGCCCATGTTTGGCCAATCGATCATACGACCCGTATAAGGCCCATTGATGATACGGCCCGCAGAAGGCCCATTGTTTCTACGGCCTGTAGAAGGCCCATTGTTTCTACGGCTCGTAGAACGCCCACTGTTTCTACGGCCAGTAGGAGGCCCAGTGTCACTACAGTAAATATTAGTCCATGGTTATTGTGGCCTAGTTTTTAAAAATAGTTTATTGCAGCCACTAGCTAACCGCAAAAAAAGAACTGCAATGACTACAAGCAAACAAATAAACAAGACAACAAGGAAATAAATAAGCAAGCAACTAACGCTAGGCTATCACGGCTATTACACATATTACATCCACTGGGCGTCAAAGTTCGCCACCAGTGCAAATATAGGGAACAAAGCAGCATATCATATACACTGGTTGTCAAAGTTGGCGACCAGCGCAAATAAACGCCGAAGCAAAACAAATCCAGAACTAAAACCACTTCAGAAGATCTCAAGAAACAATATCCTCGGTACCCGTAATGCTAGCAAGATGCTTAGCAAGCTTATTAACTTTCTTGTTTGGCGCTTAAATCCTCCTGCGCTTGCTGTTGCACCAGAAAATATGCATTTGAATTCTGCAGGGACTTCCTCAGTCCTTCAGCTTCCTGTCGTAGCACATCTGATCGATGTCTTTCAACTTGAAGTTGAGACTCAAGAAGACGAACTGATTCAGGCAGCGAGTTCGAAGAGCTTGTGCCAGTAGTAGTGGCCAGTAACTCGAACACTACATCAAGACAGGACTTTTGGGTTCCCTCACTATCGTCAAGATAGTTTTTATCAGCTTTCTTGGAGACCAACAGGGATGTCTCCCTATCTTGAACCTTATCTGCATTACTTCCTTTACCATTGGATAATGCGGTACTGTTCTCCAATATTTTGTCCGCATTCTAAAAGAGAAACAAGCAGACACATCACATGTTTACCATGTTGTATATGAAACTCATTTTGGTAAATGAGTTCGGTAGTAAAGTGGACAGGATAACAGCATGAAACAAACATATATCTATGTACCATGGTCACTTTATGATCTATATCATTCTAGTTTTTGTTGCCAAATCAAGATAGAGACACAGTTCAAATAATATTTGTTCAAGACAAAGCAGAATAGATAGAATATAAGTATGGGTAACTATAGAGCAATAACAACACTTGTAATGTGCATGACATGAGAACATAACTGTTTATTCAATTGAAACTGAAATCAACATAGAGCAGGTTACAACAACAAACTAGTTAAAGAAACAGGTTTAAAACATACCTGTTGCGCCATTGGAGTTTCAATTCCATCCTTCAAATTTTGAAAATAGTTGGTATGAGTAAATACAGTAATGCAAGAGCAAAGGAGTATGAACCATAGCTACAGAACCTGACCTGAGAACAAATCTTCTTCTCCTTTAAGCGTTGAGTTGGGATTCGGAGTGGTGGTCCTCGTGCTTTGGGCACTGCAGTTCCCTTACTAACTGCTCGTGTTTGGGTGCTCTGTGGTGGAGACGGTGATGTGTCAACTGGAACTGGGTTACTATCTGCCGGGGTTGGGGTTAGAAGGGGTGTAGCTGGTTATCTATCCAACTGGGTAGGGGTACAATCTGCGAGAGTCTGGGTTATGTGTGGTGGATCTGGTCCTTGGTCAAGTACAACCGTGGTTCTATCTGCATCAATTGGTAGCACTATCTTTTCTGAAGACCGTGTTGTTACTCCCTTAGATACTGCCATCACGCTCTCCAATTCAAATGGCTGATAAACAAGAAAAGTAATTGAAAGTATACACATTGTATGATAGACAGGTGCAATGGATAGTGGGGAATAAAAGAGGGCATGAAATAATTCATATTTATGTTGTCTAACCAAACAGGATAGCATGACACAATTTCACATATATGATGGCCAACTAAACAGGATAGCATGACACAATTTCACATTATGATGGCTAACTAAAAAAGATGGAAAGACATAGTTCAAAATATAAGACTATGTAAACAGGATGACATGACATAACTATATAATGTGTTTATTAAATTGGTTGGCATGCCATAATTCACATACATTCACGGATAGAATGCCATAATTCAAAATATGATGACTGTAAACACTAAACAGGATGAGATGGTATAACTATATGATGTCTTTATTAAATGGGTTGCCATGCCATAATTCAGATAGATGATGTGTATGTACTATATAAACATGATGGCATGATATAATTCAAATATATGATTTATATAGTAAGCAAGTAAGCAGATGGCAATCCATATATGATGTAAAAACTAAGCAATGCAAGACAACATGCATGACATGGGTAATATAACCCTGCCAAGTTTGAGCATAGACCAGCAAGATGTCTGCTTCAGCAGGTAGCATTGTCTGCTCTGAATACCTTGTTTTCACTCCAGATACTTCCACCACCGCTTCAAATGGCTGATGCACAGGAAGAGTAGTTGAATATACAAACGTTGTCGACAAATGGAACACGTAATACAAAAAATGATAGCATGATATAATTCACATACATGATGATTGGCTAAACAACATGGCATTGCATAATTCACATATATAATGCCTTTGCAACAAGATAGCATTGTATAATTCACATATACCATGTCTTGCAACAAGATGGCACTGCATAATTCACATATATGGTAATTAGACACTAAACAGGTGGCATTCACACAAAGCATTGCTAAACTAATCAAATGACATAGCAATGCGAGACACCATACGCACGATATGAGCAACATAACCCTGGCCAAGTTAGAGCATACACCTCGGGGGGGGGGGGAATAGGACTGGTCATCTGTCTCTGAATCCTCCTCTGAGGAGCTATCTGTAACCAGCCAGATATGCGCTTCGTCAGATAGCATAGTCTGCTCTGAAGACCTTGTTTTCACTCCAGAATTTGCCATCACTGTGTCAAATGGCCGATGCACACGAAGAGCAGTTGAATGTACTAACATTGTTGACAAATGTAATATGTAACAAAAAAAGGATGGCCTGAGATAATTTACATATAAGATGACTGGCTAAGCAGGATGGCATTGCAAAATTCACATATATGATGCCTGGCTAAACAAGATGGCGTTGCATAATTCACATAAATTATGAATAAACTAAACAGATGGCATTCACACAAAGGATGTCTAAACTAAGCAGATGGCATATTTGATGTATAAAGTAAGCAATGCAAGACACCATAGGCATGATATAACCAACATCAGCATGCCAAGTTAGAGCGAAGACCTCAGGGGGGTAAATAGGAGTTGTCTTCTCCTTCTGAATCCCCCTCAGAACAGATATCTTCCTCTCGATTACAATCTGAAATGCGTGGAGGGGGGCTGCCTTTGCGCCTACCATGGAGCGACGTCTGCATGAAATTTTATTGCCACGCAAGGCTCGTCTATTTTGCTCTACATGTTCAGTTCCATTGTTTACAATAACTGTCATGCATAGGAATAAAACATAGTGAGATTATGTAAGGAGTGCATGCAGAAATCCAGAGTGATGGTAGCAACCTGTGGATAGACCCAAAACCAATAATAGCAGGCAGATAATGGCTTCAGTTAAAAAATACAGATAATGGCTTCTTTACTGTTTGTTTCCCACCCAACATGAAACTCATAGTAGACACCGGAGATTAACCAGATAGTAGATAGATAATATTGATAGCGGCCCCGATATGTACCCCACAACCATTTAAAAACTCAACTTTGACCATTAGTTTGGAGCTGACTCAGAGTCTAATCGGTGAACAGGACGATAAAGTAGCATGTAATATTAAGCGATGCATAACGTAAGCAGACACGAAAGGGTGCGACCTCTCTTGCGGACCCGTGTAGTCCTCGAGGTCATCTGCTCGGTTGATGATGGTAATGCAGTTTTCATGGCTGCCAGCGGCGGGGAAGAAGATCTGAGGCGGCGAAAGACAATCTGGAGGCCGGATCCCTGCTGTGCTGGACCCTTTTGTCGTTGGAGCAGCTGAGTTGGGGTGGACGACGACGCAGCAGGAGCGGGACAAACCACGCAAGGTTTTCTTTGACAACTATCTGTAAGAGAAGTAATTCTGTAAGGGCTCGTTTGAATTGGAGGATTCCAACAATGCAGGGATAGGAAATAGATAGGAATAGGATAGGAATGCACATGCAAAACAAAGAATTTAAAAACACAGGATTTCTGCCAATCTGGGTCTTTGATTCACAACAATTGGAAGATCACAGGATGCAAAGAAGCATGGTGAGATTAAGTCAAACCACAAGAAAATGTACGGTTATAATGCTATTATGCTACTATCTCTTAGTCTTGTGCTTCACGAATAGGAATTTGAAAAGGAGGACAAGTGAAAATTAAAATTCCTACGTTTTTTCTTTCAAGGAGACACTAAAGGAACAAATCTGCGTGCTCAGTGGACAATATATATAACATGTAGAGTAAAAAAGAGATGCAACAAGTGTACAACCTCTTTGGCGAAGCCATGTCGATCTCAGCATGATTGGGTTGGCCGATGAAGATGCTCCGGCTGACTTTGTTGTCGGAGGAGGGGAAGAAGATCTTAGGCATCTAGAGATGGAGCCCGAGGTACTGCTCCGCTATGATGGAGGGTTTCGTCGTTGGAGCAGCTCCGGTGAGTTGTACGACGCCGAGGCTGAAGCAGGACAAGAGAGACAACGAACAACGTTAACCTGAGTGGAATTCTAATAGCATCTCCAATACATGACGTAAAATACATAACCACAAAGTGCTAGATGTAAAATACATCAGCCGCTCATCTCTGAACTTAACTGTCGAAACTGAACTTAACTGTCGAAACTGAATTTTGCTGTCGAAACTGAACGCACTAGCAAGGTGAGGCTACATGTCGGTCAACTGACTTTTTCATCTCTGGTCAGTCGATTTTGCAGCCGTTGGATACGAAATCAAGGGCCTGTGGTTCATCTTCAACCTCCACCCCCCTGAGCCGCCAGCCACCACCGGCCAAACAGCAGCCCCCCGCTGCCCGCGGCCGGCGATGCGCCGCCACGCCCGCCCTGAAAACACTCCCCACCGCCGGTCCGCTGCCGCCCTGGCCATCCCTCTAGGCCCCCCGTGCCGAGCTTTTTCTCCAGCGATCCCCAGGCCACCGCCCCGCCAACGCCCCGCCACCGCCGTTGACCACCGCCCCCATCCTGAACCCTAAGATAGATAGTGGGGTACCTCTC
>NC_057811.1:54167491-54181924 GCF_018294505.1 Triticum aestivum
GACTGAAGTGTAGCTAAATCGGAGCAGCATCTCAAGCAAGAGCAAGAGTGAGAGCAGCAGCGCAAGCAAGAGCAATAGCAAGAGAAGCCCAGGCAGGGGACCGAGAGCAAGAGCAGAGCAGCAGCGCGAGCGAGAGCTAAAGCAGCAGCAGCTCCTACTGATGTGGACGTCACCGCCGAGGGAGCGACACCGTGGAGGAAGTGGCTGGCGACGCCGCCATGGATGGAGCCGCGCCGTGTCGGCTCGGGACCGAGCGCCAGCAGCACGGTGAGATCGAATCAAGAAGAAAATGTGGCGATTAGTGTACAACCTCTTTGGTGGCGCCGATTAGGCCGCAGCTTCATCCGAGGAAACGGTGATGATGATGCTCTTCTGGTGGTGCGGGTGAAGACGGTGGTGTTGGAATGGAGGTGGCGCGAAAGACGAGGGGAACGTCGGGGCAGCTCCTTGGAGGTGGAGGACGGGGTGGCTGAACCGGCGGGACCATGAGATCGACGACGGATCCTCATCCGGTACGGTGGATGAGGGACGTCGAGGTGTTGCTGTGGACGACGTCGTCGGGGAAGAGGCTCCGGCTAGGTGGCGGACGGAGCAGGGTGTGGGGTTTCGTCGCGGGTTTTCGCGGCCTCGGTATACGAATGGGTGGGCGGATGGGATGACAGTGGGGAACCATGGCTTAGAGACGCGCTTTTCCGAAATGTGGGGTAAGTTACGAAAGTACCCCCACCAATTTGAGGCGGTTCTTTCAGTTCAAGGGTACCACGGGCATTTCGCTTGTCGGGATTTCACAGGAGGTGGGAGTTTTCGCGCGCGTTGTAATTTCCGAATAGCAAGGCGCGGGTTGAGATGGAGGGAGTTGTCGGAGCACAACGAGACAAAGATATATCTTAAATATTTCGGGCTAACAAGGCGCGGGTTGAAATTTCCGGACAAGCCTAACGTGTACTGTACCAAATCAATGAACACTACAAATGTCATTCAAAACTTTGAATTAATGTTATGTTCAATTAAAATATTTCGCAACGTGTATAATGCATGCAACCTACTACTCAAATGAACGTTTTAGTGCATTCCAAATGTATATACTACCGCTTCAATATGAACTAAATTTGAATTCGTTTCTCTATTTGAATAAGATCTACAGTAATGATTGTTGTGAAGTCAAAGCATTTGAATTCGTTTCTCTGTTTTAATAAGTTAAACCATCGTTTGTGTATTATCTTCACAGCACACCACATGATTAGTCTTGAGTTACATATGAACTATGTGTACTATATGAACTCGAACAATATTTTTTGAATCCACTTTATTTTGATTTCGAATCACATTACATTTCTAGCTCTAGCTAGATCTTCATAATCTAAACCATGTCTCATATGTATAATGTGTTTATCACATTATGTATGGTGCCCCTCCCCCTACGCCTACAAGTATTTAGATGTGAGTTGCAAACACCACACATTACCACAAATTCAAATAAAATGTGAGAATGTTCGATATATGTTATTGTTTAGATTGTTCGATATTTAGTTGTAAGCTGCAAACGCCACACATTATAACAAATTCAAATAAAATGTGAGATTGTTTGATGTATAGTATGGTTTAGATTGTTCGGCATTTAGCTGTGAGTTGCAAACGCCATGCATTATCACATTATGGTATAACATGTGCACAACACGTGTATCACCGCTATATTCATGCATGCAATGTTTAAAACACTATGATCTCCTATTCAAATATATGAATCCGCTTTCATATCAAATTATGATCTTTGTTAGTCTCTTACACCCACACAATGCTCTAACCTTTGTAGCTACCACTAACTTTCTCTCGTGCATGCACACGCCCTCCTCGCCCTCCCCCTCCCTCGGCATTCTATCCACCGGGCACATTCATTTTTATCTTTAGGTCGTTTTCCCAGAGTCTCCACAACTCCTTTCCGACACACACCGAACGATAAACCTCTCCAGCGATGCCTACCTACTACATACACACACACCTTCAATCTCCTCCTTTATGTGTTCCTGCCTCGTGTCTCTCGTACGGTCAGACACACGTGTAAACTCTCGCCCCTCTTTTCATCGATCTCACAACCGCACACTCCTCCCCCTATCTAGCTAGTAGTTGGGCCTCCTGCACCACCTCCTAGCTCCATTCTCTCTGTCTATCCGTCTCGCTGGGCCTTATTTGCCTCTAACAAATGGACGTACACCGACCGATCTCTCGCTATACATATAGCTAGCTAGGTCCTTATAACACGTTTTTACCCACACGTCAATCGATCTACCTCATTAGTTGTGTCTCTCCCTTCCTCCGACAAACAACAATTGATCTACCGATCTAGTTAGGTTTGCTTACCAAACACATGGTTCCCCTTCATCATCCATGGATGCGTCCCGACAGATCTATCACGGACAGGCACACACAGAAACACATCCCCACTCTTATTGATAACATAGCAGTTCCACCCTCAGTTTGTCTAGTAGGCCTCTCCCACCATCTTTGAGAAGCAACTCCATCACCCATCCAGCACTCTACCCCTCTCCCTCCCTCTCTCTCTCCTCTCTCTCTCCTCTCTCTCTCTCTCTGTCCCATCATATTTCCCGTCCTTCAGTTATGTATGGATGTCGACCGATCTCCCTCAAGACATAGCTGGGTCTCTCCTTCTCAACACATATACGAGTCGTTCTACCTCTATAGTTAGGCCTCTGCCTACCCATCCCCCACCCCCCTCCCCCCCACACACACCGATACATCGAGCGCTCTAGTCATGTCTCCCTGGCACACACAAACTTGACATGTGCCCTCTAACGTTCCGGTAGGCCAGTCGCCCTATATCTTTGACTTGCACACACACACAATTTCGATGGCTCTCTTCATCGATCCCGCACCCACCCACTTGATCCTCTCTTCGACTCTATCGATAGCTATGACCGCTCCCTCTCTTCTCGTGGATTGCCCGACCCTCTATGTATGATATGGATAGGCCTCCATTTCACACACATTGCATGCAAAATTTTGTTTGAGATGTCATCGACACATATTCCCACAAATAATTCACGAAATCAACCCCCAGCCCACCCCCACCCCAAAACAAAAAACACTCACGAACGCAGTTTGTATCTCTCTTCACACACACCCACGTAGGTGGGGGACGTGCACGAAGAGAAGAGGTGCATGCACGGCGCACATACTCCCGTCTCTTTCCCAACCACACCCGCGCAGGTAAACGGTGGACCTCATTTCTGTACGAAAAAGGCAGCCCATGTGGTAATTTGGCACGTGTACTGGTTGTCCACTTGGTGGAGGGAGGATCGTCTACCACGGGTGAACAAACAAATTGCGACTTGACGTCTTATGTTAAAAAAAGAGGCAAACCATGTGGGGCCTACCTTAGAGGCAAGGCTCTATACACTGGAGTACTTTTGATGTGTCCCGTCAAGTCACAGAACGAGGAGAAGCTTGCTTAGTACGCCGTCTCCCCCGCCCACGGGCGCGGTGGCTCGCAGGATGAGGTGAAGCTTGCTCCGCCTTACGCCCGCTCCCTCGCCCATGCGCGCGGTGGCTCACAGGACGAGGAGAAAATTTTACTACTCCCTCCGTTTACTCCTCGTCCCTACTACCTTGGTTATAGAGATTATATCATATTGTTTGGAATATATATGTCCTTTAGTAGATTTCAATATGAACTACTAGTACATACTCCAAACACTGATGTATATAGACGTATTTTAGAGTGTAGATTCACTCATTTTGCTCCGTATGTAGCACTCTCCCTCGCCCCTCGACCCTCGCCCACGTGGTGGACGTGCAGCAATTCATTCGGTCTCATATAGCCAGAACGATATATACTGCACTACCATTATTGCTCGACTTCCCGAAGAGGCGAAGAGCCAATCGCAAGGCTAATATTTTGGAGATGCCAAGCGCAAGGTTATAGGAGAACGAGTAGTAAGTGCCGCGTCATTTATAAATAAAGTTTTTTTCTTCAGTGGCACGTACGCAATATGGTAGGTTCGTATGGAGAGAAAAGGAAACCGCTCCACTATATACATAGTCAGGACGGGCCAGCCTACACGGTTGCTTGCTGGGGTTGCTCTCTTCACACTCTCTCGCACAAAACGACTGTGGCCACATCTCTAACATCCCGGCGGATCACGTCCGCTTGGGGAAGGGGTGGATGCTTAGTGTAGATGCGGTGGCCGTCGCCGACGGTGAAAACCCACTGTCGGCACGTCCCGATCAGGGGTCCCCGCCGTTCTCTCTCTCAAAGCCGGTGAGGTTGCCTTCGTCCCTTGCTCACTGCCGCGACATGGGCAGTTGCCGCCTCCCGCCGCCCTCTTCAAGGTTGAGGTACGTCGCTCAGGTACAACTCCCTTTACAGCCGGCTTGCACCACTGCTCCAGCTGCCCACATCACTCCCTGTGGATATTTCTCTACTTCTTTGCCCTGCACATTCCTCTACTGGCTTCTACGTACTGTATTTGTGACGAGTTTATGTCTCATCAACTAGTCCCAGTAATCTTATTCTAATCACGCTTCTTCCATTTCTTTGCCACAGGGATGCTCATCTCGATTTTGGTGAAACTGCACAAAATGATCCGATGGTCAAAAGGTAGCAAACTTCATTTATTAGGAAGCTCGAACGTTGCCAGCAAATTGAAGCCTAGTCAGGGTTCACGGTTCAAGGGCTAGGGACTGCATGGATCATTTTTTTGTTTAGCTGCCTCTGTTCCAAAATAAGTGTCAACTTTAGTAGTAGTACAACTTTGTACTAAAGTTTGCACAAAGTTGAGACACTTATTTTGGAACGGAGGGAGTACATATTTGCTATGATCTGTCAATCATTGAGATGCAATAGCATGCATGTTAGTCTCCTTTGTATTTGATGAAATGTTGCAACGGGCAACCTTGGACGCAAGATACATGTAACAGAAGCTGGAAGCTTCATAGCATTGTACAAATTTATCTCGGCGATAAATTACAGTACGTACTATACTAGTACTTCCTCCATTCCTAAATATAAGTCTTTGTAGAGATTTCACCATGAACCACATGCGGATGTATATAGATGCATTTTAAGTGTAGATTCATTCATTTTGTACCGTATGTAGTGGAATCTCTACAAAGACTTATCTACTAGTAATAGCTAGCCCCCACTACTAGGAATTCTCTATGCTCTCCTTGAGCCACATCATCAAAATTGATGTAGCCGTTAGATGAAATAAATCAGTCCATAATAGCCGTCTGATCTAGACGTTGAGAGGCTCCGCACTAAGCCACATGCAAGCATGCAGAAATACCGTGGCACATGCATGTGAGTGGGTTTTAAATCACATCAACATGTCTGCATGCAAGCATGCACCGGTAGCATGCATGTAAGTGAGCTTTTAAGTCCCATTAACATGTCAAAAAGAAAAATATAATCCCATTATGCAGTAGGAGTTGGCTGATCTTTTTTCCTTACGTGGGATGATCTAAATGATGATGGGAGTTTATTTAGTTTGGCTACCACATTTGTCATGCGGTTATAGAGTTTTTTTAATTCTATGAAATCGATAATTTTGCGCAGAGAGATATACTGCTGTTCCGCGGCAACGCGCGGGGACTCATCTAGTAATATTTAGGAACGGAGGGAGTACTATGTAAAGAGTTAGGTGTTGCACGGTGATAGTGTGAGGTGGGCCGTGTAATCACTGAGCCTGCGTGTTTTCAGTGCTCTTGCACGCCTCCGCTGTAAGAATGGAGAAAATTGTAATCTAGTAGTAGTACCTCCTTTTGCCGAAAGCGTGGGACATCCAGCAGTCCTACCACCTCAGTAATAAAGACCAATGAGCCGTCAAATCACATAGACCCAGCAGTAAGTTGGACGGACGAAGCAACCATCACTCTTGCGCCAGTGAGAGGTCGCGTCCGCTCCTCCCGGGCATGAATGCGGCACCAATTCTTCGGAGCGGCCCTGACCGTTTCTGTGACGCCCGGATAATTAAGCTACAGTAATTCCATGCTAATGATGCCACGTCACCTCGGTTACTGTTGTTAATCTCGCGCTAGTTCGAAACCGATCCAAATTCAAATTCGAAAATCAAGGCAAACATCAAAAGTTTTCAAACTTTAAAACTAAAATGTTCGAGAGGTGACAAATAATGCGTAGGTAATTATTGGTGGAGAAAACATCTTTTTATAAAGTAGTTAAAGGTGCTAAATTAATAAAAACGGCAGTAAAACTAATATTTAAATGTCTTTTAAATACTAAACAAATATAAACTAATTGTTTAGGTTCCCAAATCAATTATGGCAGTGTCATAAGTATTAGTACTAACTTAGGGGCTAGATTTATAATTTGTAAAACAAAGGTAAAAATAAACAGAGAAGAAATTGAAAAAAAAAGAAAGAAAAGGAAAACGAGCAAACCAAAAAAAGGAAAAGAGAACAGGACCCCCCTGCTGGGCCAAGTGGCCCAGCTGGCCTTAGCCGCCTGAACAGGCCGGACCACCCCGGTCCACCTCCCCTACTAACCCCCCCACCCGCTACCCCGTAACCCTAGCCCCACTCCCCCACTCGTCCAACCCCCGCGCATCTCCCTCGCTTCCCTCGATCTGGATCGGGGGAAACGGCGCCCCGACCCCGCCGCCTCACCCCTACGCCCCGTCGCCGGCTAACGCCGCCCGTCTCCGCCGGCGCCTCCTCGTCGGCTCCCCCACACCGCCTCCCCTACCCTCCTCCCCGACCGGCCTCCTGGCGCCTCTTCTTCCTACCAGCGCCGCCCCGCCACTGCCGCCACGACCCCAACGCCAGCGCCACCCGGATTGCCACCTCGCCGGACGCCATCGCCGTACTGCCTCCCCGTCGTCCTCTCTGTCGCCTCCTCGTCCCCATCCTCCTCCTCGCCGGACCACGTCGTGCCTTGCCGCTCCCTCTTCTCATCAACGCTGGTGAGGACCCGTTCGTCCTCCCCTTTCCCCTGCTCGTCGTCGCGGTCGCCAAGCTCATCCCATCCCCACTCGCGCTGAACGCCACACAGGCCAGGTCCGCGCCGAGCTCCTCTCGCCCGCGCCTCCGCCCTACCGCCGTCCGGTGCCCCGCGAGCTCCGGCGAGCTTGTGTCGCCATCGTCATGCCCGTGAGCCCCTTGGTCACGCGCCCTCCCTGCCCCGACCGCGACCGTGCCGCGCCCCTGCCATGATGCTGCCCACTACTGCGAACCACGCCACTGGCTGCTCCCGGGCGAGCTCACCGCTGGCCGCCGGCTCGCCTCCACGCGTGTGCGCGCGTGCACCCGTGTGTGCTTGGCCTTGTGCCACTGACCACAGGGGCCCACGCCCCTTTATTTTTTTCAAGGAAACAAAAGAAAAAAAAAGGAAATAAAAACAATATAAACAATATAATTAATTAGTTAAGATAATTAATTAACTTAATTGATCCTGTTAGTTAATCTAATTAACCGTGTAATTAACTTTAATTACCTGTTTAGGTAAACAGTCTATGACAGTGGGACCCACACATCGGTTTGACTAGGACAACTGACTAGCTGACTGCTGCCATCACCCTGACATCATAATTACATTTTCTAATTAAATTAATTCTGTTAATTCTAAAAATGAATTAAATCTTTAAAAATTAATATAAAATAAACCGTAGCTCGGATCGAAATACTTTGTACATGAAAGTTGCTCAGAACGACGAGACGAATCCGGATACGCCGCCTGTTTGTTCGCCACACATCCCTAGCATAGAAAACACGCAACTTTCCCCCTCCGGTTCATCTGTCCGAAAACGCAAAACACCGGGGATACTTTCCTGGATGTTTCCCTCCTTTGCCGGTATCACCTACTACCGCGATTGGGCACCCCTAACAACGCTCATTGTCATGTCATGCATTATCAAGCTTATGTTTGCATTGTATTTACTATTTCTTCCCCCCTCTTCTCTCTAGTAGACTACGAGACCGACGCCGCTGTTGGTGCCCCGACCGACAACGTTGTTGACGACCCCTCCTTGCCAGAGCAACCAGGCAAGCCCCCCCCCCCTTGATCACCAGATATCGCCGATTCTTCTCTATACTGCTTGCATTAGAGTAGTGTAGCATCTTATTGCTTTCGGTTAATCCTATTCTGATGCATAGCCTGTCATTGTTGCTACAGTTGTTACCCTTACCTGCTATCCTACTGCTTAGTATGGGATGCTAGTGTTCCATCAGTGGCCCTACACTCTTGTTCGTCTGCCATGCTATACTACTGGGCTGTGATCACTTCGCGAGGTGATCACAGGTATATACTCTATAATTTATATACATGACCAATGTGGTGACTAAAGTCGGGTCGGCTCGTTGAGTACCCACAAGTGATTCTGATGAGGGGGCTGAAAGGACAGGTGGCTCCATCCTGGTAGAGGTGGGCCTGGGTTCCTGACGGCCCCCGACTGCTACTTTGTGGCGGAGCTACAGGGCAGGTTGAGACCACCTAGGAGAGAGGTGGGCCTGGCCCTGGTCGGCGATCGCGGATACTTAACACGCTTAACGAGATCTTGGTATTTGATCTGAGTCTGGCCATTTGGTCTATACGCACTAACCAACTACGTGGGAACAGTTATAGGCACTCGACGTCGTGGTATCAGCCGAAGCTCTTCTTGACGTCAGCGGCGGAGCGGCGCGCGCCGGATTGGACTGGAACGCTTGCTAGGCTAGGTCTGCTTCTAGCCGCATACGCAACGTGCAGGTGTGCAATGGGCGATGGGCCCAGACCCCTGCGCGCATAGGATTTAGACCGGCGTGCTGACCTCTCTGTTGAGCCTAGGTGGGGCTGCGACGTGTTGATCTTCCGCGGCCGGGCATGACCCAGAAAAGTGTGTCCAGCCAAATGGGATCGAGCGTGTTGGGTTATGTGGTGCACCCCTGCAGTGAAAGTTTATCTATTCGAATAGCCGTGTCCCTCGGTAAAAGGACGACCCGGAGTTGTACCTTGACCTTATGACAACTAGAACCGGATACTTAATAAAATACACCCTTCCAAGTGCCAGATACAACCCGGTGATCGTTCTCTAACAGGGCGACGAGGAGTACGATGCTACTTGGTGAACTTACCATCTACTCTCTTCTACATGCTGAAAGATGGAGGTGGCCAGAAGCATAGTCTTCGACAGGATTAGGTATCCCCCTCTTATTCTGGCATTCTGCAGTTCAGTCCACCGATATGGCCCTTTACACATATACCCATGCATATGTAGTGTAGCTCCTTGCTTGCGAGTACTTTGGATGAGTACTCACGGTTGCTTTTCTCCCTCTTTTCCCCCTTTCCATTCTACTTGGTTGTCGCAACCAGATGCTGGAGTCCAGGAGCTAGAGATCCCGAGGATGATTCTACGTGGAGTTCGGCTTCGAGGAGTAGTTAGGAGGTCCCAGGCAGGAGGCCTTGCCTTTTCGATCGTTGCTACTTTTGTGCTAGCCTTCTTAAGGCAAACTTGTTTAACTTATGTCTGTACTCAGATATTGTTACTTCCGCTGACTCGTCTATGATCGAGCACTTGTATTCGAGCCCTCGAGGCCCCTGGCTTGTATTATGATGCTTGTATGAGTTATTTATGTTGTAGAGTTGTGTTGTGATATCTTCCCGTGAGTCCCTGATCTTGATCATACACATTTGCGTGCACGATTAGTGTACGATTGAATCGGGGGCGTCACAGGTTGGTATCAGAGCCGACTGCCTGTAGGAATCCCCCCTTCCAACTCCTTGGCCGAAGTCGAGTCTAGTCATTGAAAAACTTTTACTAACATGGCTGTGTGGCTTATGGGCCCACGTTGCCATTGGGTGGTATTGGGATCTTTTACTCCTTGTCTATACTCTGGGACTCTGATCTCTCTTCTATTCGGGTTAAATGAATTTTGCTAATTCTAACATTAGGATCTCGTTATCGCTTTCACCCGGAGAGCCCCTTATTACTGATGATCGTCTGCTGCACGTGAAGACCCTGAAGATACTCTCCGCTGATAACCCGAGAACTTGTGTTCATCGCTTTTGCAATTCCCTTTCATCGATAAACTCCTATGGATAACCACATATACACGCCATTCATACAATGTTTCCAAGTTGATCTTGTTATTACAAGATACCCCGAAATTCTCTCTGTTGTTCCGAGAATCCTTTGAGCTTACTGCCTTGATGTTCTTTGTCACCTGAATACCCCTATGGATAATTCTCGCACTTACCGAGTATCCGCTCATCCCCAGTTGATTCAAGTATTTCACAAAAGTGTTCAAAATACCATTCGATCTTCCAAAAATCCTCAGGAGCCTTTTTGCTCTTGAAATTCTTGCCTACTTGCATTATGATTAATCTTAAGTCTCATAATCTTATGGGCATCTCTTGTCATTATCATTTTGAGTCCGTTGATTCAATTTGTTGCGAATGCTCACAATCCTCAATCAGATCCTAGAGTTCATCCTTCCGGCTTAGACGTCATTTGAAACGTGAGCTGGTTCTCGCCAATGAAATTGTCGTCGATTGTGCCCCTATGTCTATTGAACTTATCCATCCTTGATCAGAGCGTCTGTTTCTGATCCTTCGCTTTGTAAATCATAATTCCTTTGCAATTGAGCTCTAAGTTACTTAGTTGTTTCTATAATCCAAGGTCTTTGCATTGATTCTTCCTCGGGTTGTGTGCCGATACTCACATCAGATCCTTTATGGACCATCAGAACCTTGTTGGATTTTATCCGACAACGTCCTTCATATTCAATCACTTTGGAAGTTCTTTCCTTGATACATAATGCCTTTGGTAAATCCTATTCCTTGATTTGGCCAACCATGCTCTGCTTTTGATCTAGTGATATTAACTATTGAAGCTTGTGGTATATGTTTCCACGATGCCCCGATGGGTTGAACCTATGCCTTCCACAATATGTGTGAACTCGAAAGTTTTCATGAGTCATACTCTTCTGGTATTTTGCCAGATAAAATTTTCAACACTGCAACTTCATCAAACGCGAGAAGTGAATGAAAGGTTATGCATTGAAGAAGTGGGAGTCGACCTTGAACTTTGCATTCATGCCCATGGACACGATGTAGCTCTTATCATTAAAGCTTCTCTTAAATTAATTATTCCCTTGGTATAAGTTCATCTTATATCTGGGATCTGGCCTTTTGCAATCGTGGTTCCGACCATGTTCTCCTTTAAATACCATTTCTCGTACAAGTTAAGCACTTGTCTTCTGCAGAGGAATACCCCAGTCCAACCTCTACTTTGGTTTGTCGTCAAGTATTACCCCCCTAGTATCTCGAGATTATCACGGAACTGCATAACTTCTTATGAGTTCTCCATCAAGTGCTACATTCTCATTGATTCCAAATTTTCACGGGCTTCGAGTTTTTAAACACTCAAAACCACCGATAACTGAATCGAGTCCGCACTGCGATTAAACAACTCTTAGTAATCTTCTTTACTTATGAGTTTGTACCCGATCACATCATTCCTAGCCTGATTGGCTACCTCATTATCGTCCTGAATTTTAACTGTGCTACCGGGTCCTTCTTCCCGGAGCACAAAATTCGACGGTGCGCTAATCTTACAGTCGATCTTCCTCGTCTTATCATTTCGCCTTGAACATCAAGCTTGATTCCGAGTGTGTGTCGTATCCTTGGTCCAATGACCCTACGCTTCACCATTGCTTTTTCTTGATGTGGTCGCTGTTTGATTGCTTCTTCGTGAAATCTCTCGACAATTGTGTCGTGATCATCATCAACATCTTGAGCTCTTCCAGGATATCAATTGAATGCATGAAGAAAAATACCATCCTTGCCCTCGATGATTTGTATTATCATCGACCACTTTATTGCCTTCCGTTCAACACAAACTTGTTCGTGTTTCATGTTATACCTTGAGATCCATGCTATCCAGCAATTGTTCTTCTTTACCTTGGAGTATTACCATCTTTTATGTCAATAATGTCATGAGAATTTCATCACCTCTTATGCATTCTTGGTACAAGTGATATTTCCTGCCATCTCCGATCATTCCTTGGTCCCCGTGTTGTTTCTAACCAGAAAACCGACAATTGAACTATGTTGTGCGACTTCAAAATTCTAGCAACTCTATTGCTTTGAAGTTAATGGTCGACATTTCATTCTTAGACCATTGGCTATCGAATCACCATTCTAACATCGGTCATGCTACATAAGCCCATATTTCGGGTGCACCTTTCAACTGATGTTTAATTGGGTATGTTTTCCTCGAGCATATCTCATTATATAATTGATCTGACAAATCTTATCTCCTTGTTCACATAATTGTGGAAATCCATCCTTTGAAATTCTGATGAATTGTTGCTGAGTCCATCAGCCACCTCGTCATCATCTCCTTGGTTTACTAATGAACTCTTGTTTCGGAACTCGCTTCCATAGTTCATTTCCCGAGAATCTTATAATGTCTTCTCGTCAATTTGTCGCACCTTTTTCTTCTCAGGCATCCCGAGTCCGAGGTATCCTGACACCAATCAAGTCTGAATCTCGGTCAGATATGATGGTTGGAACATTTTCCAAGAGTTATAACATTGGTCTTCTTGTGACCCAGTAAGGCGATGTCATGCCTAGAACACATGTCTGGAGGACCTGTTGTTATTGTTTTCTTTTTAGCAAGGTTAGCCATTCTTCGAAGAGGAAATTGTAAGAATTATTTTATAAGTTGTTCCTGATGGATCCTTCGTGTATCCGAAGTCTGACCTTTGCTTGAAGACCATGTCAATGCTATCTCGAAGCATGTCTGTGGTACTCCAAATTTCAATAGAACATCTGAAGCACAATGCTAAATTTTCTTTATCAATTATCCAAACACCGTTGTATGGCTAATGGCATGCAATTTCTCTCCCCCTACCTAAAGAGTCTTCTACATTATATCCTGTCATGGATATCATGCTCTGCTTGTCCTCGGGAAGGATATAACCTTGAAGTATGTGCTTAAACACATTTTCCTTTCCATTGCCCTGTTTAAACTGAGAATCATAATTTTCCTTTCCATTGTTTGGTTTAGCCTTTCTTGTGATCTGTATGACCTAAGCAGTAATATTCTCCTGCTATTGTAAACAACTCAGTGTACAATTCTGTCAGAAAGACCCTGTTACTATTGTTGATGACATTCGGTAACCACCGATGGACGAGAACTTTGCCTATTGGTCCGCCTCGTTCAACGAGCAGGAAAATGGTTCTCTTCGTCCCTCGCCCTTGGTACCGATGTTGTTGCCAACATAACTGACAGGCTATCCTCTGACATACCTTGCTTACATGATCGTGCAAGATGTCACCGCCCTTCCTACTTTTAACCCACATGGTGGGCCCATAACCCACAGTTCCACAGGAACTAAACCTGACTCCTGTACAACCCCCGGTTTCCAAAGTTATTCCTCGCACGTGGCCTCAAATGTAATTCACAGGCCACCTTCCTAGTGATCTATCTGGTAACAGACGCAATACTTAGTCTCGTTGCGCTGGACCCCTTTCGCACCTTGTTCAGATATCGAACGATTGCCTATCCGTTTGAAACGTCTCATGGTACCTTCTTACTTTGCTCTCGATATCTTCTAAAAGTTCAATTCGAGAGATACTTATGCTTCTTCCCCTGAGTTAACCGTCCGATGCCCAATCTTGTTAGAATCCGTCCTTATAAAGTTTTCCACTCTTATTCCTTCGTAAGTACGGGGAAGATCCTGACGGAAGGTCGGCAACCTCATCATGATGACCTGAAGCAGAGAAATGAAGACATCAATGTATTGGACCGGCCTCTTCGAGAAGAGCAAGCCAGGATGAGAAGACCCGCTAGATTCGTTACCAAACCTTCCCCCCTTTCACCACCTCTTAAATCTCGGGACGAGATTTCTTGTAGTGGAGGAGAATTGTGACGCTCGGATAATTAAGCTACACTAATTCCACGCTAATGATGCCACGTCACCTCGGTTACCGTTGTTAATCTCGCGTTAGTTCGAAACCGATCCAAATTCAAATTTGAAAATCAAGGCAAACATCAAAAGTTTTCAAACTTTAAAACTAAAATGTTCGAGAGGTGACAAATAATGCGTAGGTAATTATTGGAGGAGAAAACATCTTTTTATAAAGTAGTTAAAGGCGCTAAATTAATAAAAAACGGCAGTAAAACTAATATTTCAATGTCTTTTAAATACTAAACAAATATATACTAATTGTTTAGGTTGCCAAATCAATTATGGCAGTGTCATAAGTATTAGTACTAACTTAGGTGCTAGATTTACAATTTTTAAAACAAAGGTAAAAATAAACAGAAAAGAAATTGAAAAAAAAGAAAGAAAAGGAAAACGAGCAAACCAAAAAAAAGGAAAAGAGAACAGGACCCCCTGCTGGGCCAAGTGGCCCGGCTGCCCTCAGCCGCCCGAACGGGCCGGCCCACCCCGGTCCACCTCCCCTACTAACACCCC
>NC_057811.1:54182221-54193898 GCF_018294505.1 Triticum aestivum
CTGGCGCCGCCCGTCTCCACCGGCACCTCCTCGTCGCCTCCCCACACCGCCTCCTCTACCCTCCTCCCCGACCACCCTCCTCGTGCCTCTGCTTCCTACCAGCGCCGCCCCGCCACTGCCGCCATGACCCCAACGCAAGTGCCGCCCGGAGTGCCACCTCGCCGAACACCATCGCCGGACTGCCTCCCCGTCGTCCTCTCTGTCGCCTACTCGTCCCGATCCTCCTCCTCGCCGGACCACGTCGTGCCTCGCCGCTCCCTCTCCCCATCAACGCTGGTGAGGACCCGTTCGTCCTGCCCTTTCCCATGCCCGTCGTCGCGGTCACCACACTCATCCTGTCCCCACTCGCGCTGAACACCACCCAGGCCACGTCCGCGCCGAGCTCCTCTCGCCCGCGCCTCCGCCGTACCCGCCGTTCGGTGCCCCACGAGCTCCGGCGAGCTTACGTCGCCATAGTCGTGCCCGTGAGCCCCTTGGTCACGCGCCCTCCCTGCCCCGACCGCGACCGCGCCGCGCCCCCTGCCGTGATGCTGCCTACTACCGCGAACCACGCCACTGGCTGCTCCCGGGCGAGCTCGCCGCTGGCCGATGGCTCCCCTCCACGCGTGTGCGCGCGTGCACCCGTGTGTGCTTGGCCTTGTGCCAGTGACCACATGGGCCCACGCCCCTAACAAAAGAAAACAAATATGAAATAAAAACAATAAAAACAATATAATTAATTAATTGAGATAATTTATTATCTTAATTGATCCTGTTAATTAATCTAATTAACCCTGTAATTAACTTTAATTAACTGTTTAGGTAAACAGTCTATGACAGTGGGACCCACACGTCGGTTTGACTAGGTCAACTGACTAGCTGACTGCTGCCATCACCCTGACATCATGATGACATCATAATTACATTTTCTAATTAAATTAATTCTATTAATTCTAAAAATGAATTAAATCTTTAAAAATTAATATAAAATAAACCGTAGCTCGGATCGAAATACTTTGTACATGAAAGTTGCTCAGAACGACGAGACGAATCCGGATAAGCAGCCCGTTTGTCCGCCACACATCCCTAGCATAGCAAACACGCAACTTTCCCCCTCCGGTTCATCTGTCCGAAAACGCGAAACACCGGGGATACTTTCCCAGATGTTTCCCCCCTTCGCCGGTATCACCTACTACCACGATTGGGCACCCCTAACAACGCTCATTGTCATGTCATGCATTGTCATGCTTATGTTTGCATTGTATTTACTATTTCTTCCCCCCTCTTCTCTCCGGTAGACTACGAGACCGACGCCGCTGCTGGTGCCACGACCAACTACGTTGTTGATGACCCCTCCTTGCCAGAGCAACTAGGCAAGCCCCCCCCCCCTTGATCACCAGATATTGCCTATTCCTCTATACTGCTTGCATTAGAGTAGTGTAGCATCTTACTGCTTTCGGTTAATCCTATGCTGATGCATAGCCTGTCATTGTTGCTACAGTTGTTACCCTTACCTGCTATCCTACTGCTTAGTATAGGATGCTAGTGTTCCATCAGTGGCCCTACACTCTTGTCCGTCTGCCATGCTATACTACTGGGCTGTGATCACTTCGGGAGGTGATCACGGGTATATACTCTATACTTTATATACATGACACATGTGGTGACTAAAGTCGGGTCGGCTCATTGAGTACCCGCAAGTGATTCTAATGAGGTGGCTAAAAGGACAGGTGGCTCCATCCCGGTAGAGGTGGGACTGGGTTCCTGACGGCCCCCGACTGTTACTTTGTGGCGGAGCTACAGGGCAGGTTGTGACTACCTACGAGAGAGGTGGGCCTGGGCCTGGTCGGCAATCACGGATACTTAACACGCTTAACGAGATCTTGGTATTTGATCTGAGTCTGGCCATTTGGTCTATACGCACTAACCAACTACGCGGGAACAGTTATGGGCACTCGACGTCGTGGTATCAGCCGAAGCTCTTCTTGACGTCAGCGACGGAGCGGCGCGCGCCGGATTGGACTGGAATGCTTGCTAGGCTAGGTCTGCTTCCGGCCGCGTACGCAACATGCAAGTGTGCAATGGGCGATGGGCCCAGACCCCTGCGCGCATAGGATTTAGACCGGCGTGCTGACCTCTCTGTTGAGCCTAGGTGGTGCTGCGACGTGTTGATCTTCCACGGCCGGGCATGACCCAGAAAAGTGTGTCCAACCAAATGGGATCGAGCGTGTTGGGTTATGTGGTGCACCCCTGCAGTGAAAGTTTATCTATTCGAATAGCCGTGTCCCTCGGTAAAAGGACGACCCGGAGTTGTACCTTGACCTTATGACAACTAGAACCGGATACTTAATAAAATACACCCTTCCATGTTCCAGATACAACCCGGTGATCACTCTCTAACAGGGCGACGAGGAGGGGATCGCGGGGTAGGATTATGCTATACGATGCTACTTGGTGAACTTACCATCTACTCTCTTCTACATGCTGAAAGATGGAGGTGGCCAGAAGCGTAGTCTTCGACAGGATTAGCTATCACCCTCTTATTCTGGCATTCTGCAGTTCAGTCCACCGATATGGCCCTTTACACATATACCCATGCATATGTAGTGTAGCTCCTTGCTTGCGAGTACTTTGGATGAGTACTCACGGTTGCTTTTCTCCCTCTTTTCCCCCTTTCCATTCTACCTGGTTGTCGCAACCAGATGCTGGAGTCCAGGAGCTAGAGATCCCGAGGATGATTCTACGTGGAGTTCGGCTTCGAGGAGTAGTTAGGAGGTCCCAGGCACGAGGCCTTGCCGTTTCGATCATTGCTACTTTTGTGCTAGCCTTCTGAAGGCAAACTTATTTAACTTATGTCTATACTCAGATATTGTTACTTCCGCTGACTCGTCTATGATCGAGCACTTGTATTCGAGCCCTCGAGGCCCCTGGCTTGTATTATGATGCTTGTATGACTTATTTATGTTGTAGAGTTGTGTTGTGATATCTTCCCGTGAATCCCTGATCTTGATCGTACACATTTGCGTGCATGATTGGTGTACGACTGAATCGGGGGCGTCACAGTTTCAGGCGGGAATCGCGCGTGGGCGATGGAGGGGCTTTGGGTGGGCCAGGCTGGTCAACAGCGGGCGTGGCAGCTGTCCGCATGTCCCTACCGGACACACCCGGAAACGAGAGGATGCACCGACTCTCGCGGCTAAAATCGTACACTACACAACATCTCTCTGTAGGAGTAGGTCGATCTGTCGCTCTCTCTAACACACACATGCTGTTAAACACACACACACACACACACACACACACACGCACGCACCTTGGTCCCGTTGCACCTTCTAACGTGACTTATTACACCTAGAGGGAGGGAGTAGTAAGTATACGAGATACGGTGGCACACTGACTTAAGTCGAATATAAGTGCCCAAAATTTGTGTGCATGTTATAATAAGGATTCACTTAAAATAGTACGTGAGCGAACAGAGGGATCAATTGGACAGTGTTCCCGAGCAGTAGCGAGATTTGTGAGGTAAGATACACCGCTGGCACTTTTAGTTTTTCTTATTAATTTGTTTGTTTCACCCTCTGACTGGTGGGACCCAACGTACTACGTGGAGAGAGGTAAGGTGACTAAGGCTGCATTATTTCTGCACCACTGTGGATAGTCTTACCACCAAAGCCACATGACACGATTATGATTGAAATCCCAATGACTCCCACACACACACAAAAAAAACACGGCATGCTTGTCACACGAATGCAGGAATGTATAAAAGGTTATTTCCCTCTCGTTGAACATAATAGGAGGGTTTTGTAGCTGGTTAGCCTGTTCGCTCATCAAACTTGAGGTCTCGGGTTCGATAACTACACTTGAGCATAATTTGTGCCAGGAGGATTCTTTGACTGGTCAAAATGTTTTCTAGGGTTTGCACGCTTCACACTCTCTCTCCAGTATATATATACACGCTGGAGCCTCATCGCTTGTAGTTGCTCTCTTCACACTCTCTCGCCCTCTCCCGCTGGAGCCTCAGCGCTTGTAGTTGCTCTCTTCACACTCTCTTGCCCTCTCTAGATCTAAACAAGACTTCGTTGGCCTCTCTCTCGCCTCACTGCTGCTCAAAGAGCCGGCAGGATTCGTCCGCCGGGAAGGGAAGGAGGCTTAACGTTGTCGCCGTCGGCGAGGGACTACCAGCGCAGCTGTTCACTTTCAACCCAGCGGTAGCGCGGGAGGGCCTCCGACCCCTTCTTCTTCGCCGCTGTCCCGTCGCCCACCGAACCACGCCCCAAGAACCTTAAGGTATAATTTACTTACTCCACATGCATTGCTCTAGCTGCATGTATACCATGAATCTAGGACGTGGTTCAAAGAGGAAAGGAGTGGGGGAAAGTAGTGGGAAAAGTTGTATATAGCATGAATCCAGGACGTGGTTCAAAGAGGAAATGAAGGGGGAAAGTTGTATAGCATGAATCTAGGACGTGGTTCAAAGAGGAAAGGAATGGGGGAAAGTTGTATCGCATAAATCTAGGACGTGGTTCAAAGAGGAAAGGAAGGGACGAAAGTACTAGTTCAAAAAGTAAAGGAAGGGACAAGGCTGTAGAGTTTGAGCAGGACTTGATTTGCTGCGCTCACATAGGGAAAGGTGTCTAAAGATAACAAAACTGGGACCAACACAAATATGCTCCTTGGTTGTTTGTTCTTTGTTGCAACAGACTGTGCCTGACCATAGTACATCGGTAGATGCACATGGTGCTGGTGGGTCCACTGTCCCATGCAACTCATTAGCTGTTGTTAATCTAAGGCCCTGTTTGGTTAATAACTCCCTAGTCCCTACCTGGTTGGTTCTAGGGACTAAACATGGACTAGAGGTTATTAAATGACATGCTAAAAGACCATGTTACCCCTAGTAATGAACTAATAGAGACAAGGTGCGATGCATGGCAGGGGCAACTGTTGGAAAAAGTCCCAAAAAGACTCCCTCGGGGTCTTCTTTCTTTAGTCGCAAATGCCCACTTTTAGTCCCTAAAAGTCCCTCCTGTTTGGTTTAGACGGGACTGACACGGAGTGTTTTTAGTCCCTACACAAAAATGTCCCTGTAAACAAACACCCTCTAATAATGCCACTGGAAAATTGATGCAATGCCACAGTTAAAAGCAAATTACATGTTTAACAAATTTTATTGTTAATATAATCTCTATGTTAATATTAATCAATGCCACCGTTTGAGAAATGCTACTGTCGTGCTTTCTTTCCCATTTAGATAAGGTAAATGCTTCTTTTTGTTGGCTTCTGTGTCATCCACCGTTATTGACCACTAATTGTTTCCTTTGCACCTCTGTGTAAACAGGGTTATCTACTTCACCTCGTTGACATTGTGACCTTTTGTTGCACTTCACAAAACACTTTTGTTTTAAGAGTGTTTTGTGCAGTTCAACCAAAATGTCACACCGACAACGTTGCTTGATTCCTTGATCTTAGTGGAACTGCACAAGAGGAGATCTTACTTCCTATCCGTTAAGGTGAATTTGGTTCAGATCTTCTTCTTGTGAGTTGTTTGAATTCCGCATCATGAGAGGTCAGTACTAGCCTTCTTTCACATGATTCTGCAGTGTGCTTTCATATGTTGTGCTACTTGTACGATAATGTTGCTTGATTTTAGTGAACTGCACAAATGGAGACAAGACTTCCAATCTGTATGTGCACCGTAATATCCCATTGAGGTAAGATAAGGATATTTCACAACTGCTGGCCTGTATTTTGCCACTTTCATCAGAAAATTAAGTTTAGTACTATACTTGTGCTCCCTAATTGACATGCCAAATCTTACATTGAAGGCGAAGCTTGTCTGTTATTGAACCAAGTGATGAAGGGGAAGAACAAGCAGAAGAAGAAGAAAAATCAACTCCCGGTGCTGTCATGAAGCACTGGAACTGTGATGATACAAGTAATGATATAGTTTTGCATCTTAATTTATTGCTATGGCTGGAACGAGCAATTGTTTTTCCACTCTTAATGTAATATGTAATTATCTCTACTTGTCCAAACAGGGATCTTCTTTGAAGATACCATATATTTTAGTGGAACTGCACAAGAAGATGTTGGAAACATTAAACTAATTGAGGAGTATATAGTAAGCATGGCCACCACCGTAGATAGCAACAGATGGTTCCGGAGAAGTGCTTCATCTGTATGCTCTACACAATAAGCCTCCTGACAAAGGATGGTACTCGCCCACTGATTTCGTCCATATGATTGAGCTTTGTCATCTCTATTGGTGTTGTGCTACTGTTTAGATACTGTCATGAAAAAGTGGTATTGTCCTTGAGAAGTGCTTCATCTGTGCTGTTTTAAATATTTCCTTTCCTTTTTTTCGAGCAAACAGGGATGCTAGCATTTAGTAGTCCTGTTGTCTTTGCACAACAGGATCATATTTCTCTGAAGAAGAATATGGAGTACGTGAAGTGACTAGTTCCGATTATGCCAGGATGAAGAAGCCCTGTCTATCTTCTCATCAGAAGGAGCAGTTGAAGGATGGTTACATTACACCCCACAAGACCAAACTAACTTCAACTCAGAAGGACTGACAAATCTCCATTTTTTTGTTGTGATGTGCGAGTACAATGATGTTCTAGGATTCTTTCTAGTGAGTTCCATTTTTTTTAAAGTGTGCTCTACATGGACCATGTATGTGCCTGTTGAAACTGTCAATTCATAGCACAGTTTGCTTTATACTAATCACTTTTTTGTATTTGTGCAAACAGGGGTGCTAAGCTTGATTTCAATGGGAACTGCACAAAATGTTCATGAATACATCGAATCATTCATTTCCACCACAAGAAAGGAGGTGCCGATAAGTTCAAGGCATTGCAACATATAAGGGCGAAATCATACAATCGACGCGCGAATTTGGTTGATTTTGGTGGAACTGCACAAAAAGAACAGCTAGTTTATTTAGCACGAGGTGCCATGTCAATGTCCGAACTGATGGCAAACCCTACCCATTCCACAATCGTAGGCATTCGGTATTTTGGAATGGGACAACCTTGTCAAATTTTGCTCATTGATTTTAGCAAGACATGCGTTTGATATTTTCGAATGGGACGCCCTATGCTGTCAGCAGCGTCGATCAATTTTTTCTTTATTCTTTAGTTGTGAAGTAAATATTGCCTCTGACATGTGAGTCGCTGAGATGCATAATCATCGATTGTTTTGAATCTTCTCTATGAATTGCCAGGCCTGTGTGTTTGATTGCAATGTACAGAAATGCTAAAAAGCTGCTCAAACTCTTTGTACTCCTTCTGTTCCTTTTTACTTCGCACATTGTGAAAGTGCATACTTTTTTGTATAAGATTGGTCAAAGTAGAGATACTTTGACTGCAGACAAAACTTGTATGCACGACTAGAAAGGACCGGAGGGAGTACATGTGAAACTGCTGCAAACAAGGTGATCACCCTGGGAATAATGCTAGTACGTATTGTTTTGCATGTTCATCCAATGCCAGTGATACAGGAATTTGAAGTAATCGAAATAAATTCATTCATACACGGTCGGATTTCATATAACCATGCCGGATTTCACTACATTTCATACATTCTTCAACTAAAAAGGGGTGCGCTAGAGGTATAATTACTTAACCGAAGCTACCCACCTGTGTCCCGCTGAGCCGAACAGAAGCTTCAGTGACTTAACTGCAGGTGCAGTTGCGTAACTGACATGTGGCATGTTGGGCCCACGTGTCAGTCAGCCAACTGCACCAGCAGTTAAGTAGAAGCAGCGCTCTTCTCCAGCGCAGCTCTCCGACTCCACGTCGCTGCCAAGAAGCTAACCGGCCGTTAATGGTCAACCCGCCTAGCTTGCCTTCAACCGGAGGGTAGCAGCGGTGGCCTTACTTGGACCCGAGCGGCGGCGACCTACCGTGTTATACTCTTCCTCGTTTTTTGTGTCGCGCGGCCTCGTTGGCAGCGGGGCGGGGCCTCGGCAGAGCCGGCGATGTCCTCTGTCTCGTTGCCGGCAGGCGGCGCCTTAGCGGAGCGGTGGAAATCCTCCCCCACGTTGCCGGCAGGGTGGGGCCTCGGCTGAACCGGCGATGTCCTCTGCCTCGTTGTTTGCGGGGGGGCCTCGGCGGAGCAGGCGGTGTCCTCTGCCTCGTTGTTGGCGCCGCGGGGCCTCGGCGGAGCAGGGCCTCGTCGACGCCAGCGGAGCGGGGACTCGTCGGAGCCGGCATTGTCCTCTGCCTCGTCCTCGGTCTCGCCAAACAGCGCCTCGCCCGCTTCATCGCCCTCTTTGCTAGCCTCTTTGTAGGCGGACGCAGCCTCCGCCACCCGCATGCAGTACCGCCAGCGCTCGAGGCGGCCCTTGCGGGCGGAGCAGTACGAGTCGAGCAGCGCCTCCTGCTCCGCCCACTCCGCGGTGATCTGCTCCTCCGCCTGTAGGTGCTCCTGGAGGAGATGGTGGTTGTACGCGGCGTCGGCCTGCACCTCCCGAAACTGCTCCTCACGCATCTGCCTCACCTTGTCCATATATTGGGCATGGGCCTCGCCGATGGTCATGGTGCAATGCACCGGCGAGGATGGCGCGGAGGAGGGGGTTGGCGCCGGATCGTCGACTACCATGTTCTCCATTGGGACGTTGTCGTCCTCCTGCTGCCTGCCGGCCAGCCGGTCGGCAGCAATGGCTGCCATCTCCTTGTGGTCTGTCGTCCGCCCGTCCCAAAGAGCGCTGGAGCGCGAGGAAGCCATGGTGGGCAGTAGTGGTGTGGACAGGAGAAAGGGAACGGATGCGGATGACTGCGGCTATGGCCGGCGCAGCAGTTTATATAGCAATGGTGGGTGGGCGGAGGGACGGACGTGTGGCGCCGGAGTAGCCGCCTCGGCAACCGCGTATCAATAATGTGGGCGGCAGATGGACGGACGGACGGCACTTGTGTCATTTGAAGGCGGAGCAATCGCCTGCACCGGGAAGCGGGGCGGGTGGCGCTGACTGTTTCGGGCGGAAAGCACGCGCGGGCGAGGAGATGACTTTACTTGGAGAGGATGACAATGGGGACCCACCAGGTCCATAGCCTCACGTACGCAGGTGCCTCCTTATTATATATATATATATAACTATAATTTATTTTGCTTCCTCCTGGTTTCCTGACATCACGGTCCCACACCATTGTCAACCTATGTAGTAGTCAATAAACGAGAGAATTGCACAAGAAGCGGCCGACAGCTGGGACCAAGCAGCTCGAGCAGTATTTGTGTTTTTGAGGTGTGAGCACAGCAGAGTTTTTCGATGTTTGGCCCAGATATTAAATTTTCTCCTCTGAACAACAACGAAAACATCGTTGCAGGTATTAACAGGGCGGGCTGTGGCCCGTCTTGCCCAGGCCAGATATCCAGCCCAGATATTAATTTTTTTCAAGTTGAAAATGGCTAGCCCAGCTATACTTTTTTTAGGAATACCCAGGCAAGGTCAAGTTGTTATTCTCCGCCCCGCTGGGCTGCAAATCTTTCCTAGGAGGGATGCATTAGGCTTAACAAGAAAATGGGCTTTAAGAAATAATAAATGGGATGTAATTAAAAAAACTGGGTAAAAATGCACCAAACACGTGATTACTTTATAAAATATTATTTTTGGATATTGAAAATTTTAATTTCATTAATTGTTGCGAGCGCAATGTTTCGTTGGATTTTTACGTAATATAAATTTATATTGGAATTGTATTTAATATGAATAGAAATTTCGGGATAAAAATATTTCGGATCCCATCAAAATGTGGGAAATTTTATTGAATACTGTTTTGAACGGTTGGTTGAAATAGGTTGTACTTTTAAAAACTGTAAATGGGCTATAGTAAATTCCATTAGAATTCAAAAATGGGCTACACATTCTTACAAATCTCAAATGGGCTATAAGTTCTCTGCCACACACTTCTGGCCTTACTAAGTTGACGCGTCCCCTAAAGAAAAACGGAGTTGACGCGTATGCAAGGCTTTGTCAACTTATAGTCAACACACGGTTCTAGCAGCAGTGGCCGTTGGATGTCCATCCAACGGATGCCGTGCTTCTTCTTCAATCTCGGATATTCTAGCTTCACCCGCCCAAAAAATGATTCCTCCCCTTGACATCTGGGGCGCACCGTTTCGGAAGCTGACCTGTGGGCCTACTAAGTTGACGTACCAAGGGCTTTGTCAACTTAGTCAATATAAACGATTCTAGCTGCAGTGACCGTACGATGTCCATCCACGGCCGTCGTGCTTCTTCAACCTCTGGTCTTCTTGCTCCAGCCGCCCAAAGCAGGGCCGGTCGTGCCGCCTGTTCCTGCCTCCCATGGCCGGTTGTGCTGCCGCGGAGGCCTCACCGCCCCCTACTACTCCCACCGCAGGCCAGGCCATCCCTCCACTCACCCACACCCCCTGTTATTCTGCGGCGACGACAGCGCAGCCGAACCAGTGAACCCTCGTACTCCTCTCCGCGTGTGCATCCACTGCCGCGTCTTCCCCGGCTCCGCGTCGTCCCCTTCCTAGGCCTCGCCGTCGTCCACCGCCCTGGTGCTCGTGGCGCGGCGTGGTCAACATGGTCAAGGAACGACTTCCATCGGACGTGGACTGTACGTGGAGAGGCTGACAGCTAGGTCCACGGCATCCGCAAGGAAGTGCCTCCTTTACGCGCAAAATAATTATTCCTCCACCTGACAGCGAGGACCCACCGGACGGGCCACCGTATTTCGTGAAAAAAAATGATTCGCCCCCTGACTGCTGGGACCCACAAGCTACATCTTCGCACGCAAGGAAGTGCGTCCGGAAAAAAAACGACTCGCCCCCCTGACTGCTGGGACCCACCAGCTACATCTTCGCACGCAAGGAATTGCGTCCAGAAAAAAAACGATTCGTCCCCCGACTGCTGGGACCCACCAGCTACACCTTCGCACGCAAGGAAGTGTGTCCGGGCAAAAAAAACGATTCGCCCACCTAACTGCTGGGACCCAGCAGATACACCTTCGCACGCAAGGAAGTGCGTCGGGGAAAAAAGAAAAAAAAACGATTCGCCCCCTGACTGCTGGGACCCACCAGCAATATCTTTGCAGGCAAGGAAGTGCCTGACAGTCGGGACCCACCTGGTCGAAGCGTACGTAGCGTTGTCATTCTGGTCGCGAACGTGTACGTACATACTGGTCGATGTAGAGGCGCGCACGTGTCGTAGTAGAGGCGCGCACGTGTCGTAGTAGAGGCGCGCACGTAGCATGTACACGTACGTACAGCGGCCAAGGTGCAAGAAAGAAAATACGACCACGTATGTGTACATACGGGCAGGGTCTCGAACGCCTACTTGCGCATATGTACGGCCAGGGCTCGTGTACATGGCTGGGTCGGAACGGAGAAACAACATTGTCGTCGTGTTCATGGGGAGGCAACGGAATGCCTCGTGTTCATGGGGAGGCAACGGAATGCGTCGTGTTCATGGGGAGGCAACAGAATGCGTCGTGTTCATCGGGAGGCAACGGAATGCGTTGTGTTCATCGGGAGGCAACGGAACGCGTGGGAGCCAACCGGCTGGGTCGGAACGGAATGCGTGGTCGTGTTCATCGGGAGGGCTTGGACGGAACATGCGATGGAAACGAGGCCTGGCGTACCGCAGAACGGAGGAAACGGACCTCCTACGTTCGGAACGGGGTCCTGATGATCGGGAGGGGTGTGGCGTACCGCAAAACGGAGGTAACGG
>NC_057811.1:54194481-54206383 GCF_018294505.1 Triticum aestivum
CAAAACGGGGGTCCTGTTGATCGGGAGGGGTGTGGCGTACCACAAAACGGACGAAACGGACCTCCTACAGTCGAAACGGCGGTCCTGTTGATCGGGAGGGGTGTGGCGTACTGCAAAACGGATGAAACGGACCTCCTACGATCGAAACGGGGGTCCTGTTGATCGGGAGGGGTGTGGCGTACCGCAAAACGGACGAAACGGACATCCGACGGTCGAAACGGGGGTCCTGTTAATCAGGAGGGGGTGTGGCGTACCGCAAAATGGGACTCCACGGGATACTGTTCATCTCCACCATCGACCTCCTCCGGCGTCCAGGGGGTACCGTCGACCTCCTCCAGCCTCCACGGGCTCCTGTTCATCCAGCCTCCACCGCGCGCTACTCCACTGACTACTATTCAACCACCCCTCCACGGGCAACCCTCCACCGTCTACTGTTCATCCAGCCCTCCGCACCACGGGGTCCTGTTCAACCACCCCTCCACAGGCACCCATCCACCGTCTACTGTTCATCCAGCCCTCCACCACACCACGGGGTCCTGTACATCTAGAGGCAACGCCACCGCTCACTGTTCATCCAACCCCGCCCCCCCACAACGCTCACTGTTCATCCAATTGATCGGCTTCAGTTAGCAGCAGTAGCGAAGGAATCGCTCGATCGGGTTCAGTTAACAGCCATCGATCGATCGCTCAGGTTCAGTAACGCGTAGCCTGCAGTGCAATCGCTCGGGTTCAGTTAGAGCCCAACGCCTCGCTCGGGTTCAGTTAGAGCCAACGCCTCGCACACACGCACGTACGTGTACGAGAGAAACGCGCATCGCTCGGCCCCCGACCTCCCACCGTAACCGGGAACTCCCCGAAATTTTCCTCCCCCTCGCTTCTACCATGGTTTTTTCCGTCATGGACGGCCCAAAGAATGTCATGCAGCTGCGTCTCCGGCCCGCCCAGGACGAAAAGCCCATTTTCTGTCAGGATTTTTTGTCATAGAAGTAGGAGCCCACCACATCTATGATGATACCGGGTTTTTTCACAATTATCGTCATAGAAGTGTCATATGTATGACAGAAAAAAATCCGTTCGGCCCAAAATGGCACGGATGTGTCTTTTTTTTGTAGTGGTGGCTTATCATTGTGGGAGCCAGTAAGACATCGCCGGTGCCTGGAAATGGGATAAGGCAAAGACATGCACGCCGGCGAATCTTACCCAGGTTCGGGGCTCTCCGTGGAGATAACACCCCTAGTCCTGCTCTGCGGGGTCTCCGGATGATCACTAGATCAACACAAGTGGCTAGAAGTGGCTCCTTGAGCTGTTCGGCTAGAGGAGGAAGAAGGGCAAGGCTTGCTCTCCTCTTCTCTCTATGTGGTGTCTAAAACTCTAAGAGATCAACCCTTTGCATGGGTGCCCTGGGGGTCTATATAGGCCTACCCCCCAGGGGTACAAGGGTAATTCGGCTGGATGCGGGTCCAGGCCGTCAGTGTCTATACCCGTCGGCTTCTCCGCCGGCCGCTAGGGCCCGTCGACTGGTGGGTCCCGCCGACTGCTGGTTACTGTAGCCTCGCCCCTGATGACGAGGGCTTTGTCGAGGTATGCATGGCTACAGTGCCGCCGTCGGACTCTCACTGTAGCCTTACCTCGTCTTGTCTCCTTAATGATGCACATACTTCGAGGGAGTGAGGTAGCCGGCTATTGGGAGCCGGCTACACCCCAGGCCGACTGGAGGGGGGCTTGGCCACCTTCGAGCGTCTCCCTGGCTGAAGGGGCCCGCCGCCCGCGGGCCTTACTGACAGCCTGTCGTGGGTGGCGTCATGGTCAACATGGCTACAGTGCCGCCCCGGATGGGAGATGGCCGACCCGTACGGCGCACTGTGGCCATGCGTGCTCCAGGATTCGGGGGTGGCTGACTTTACTGTAGCCATGCCCCGTCTTGTCACCATTATGTGGGTGCAGTCCTTGAGGGTGCAATCTTGGCCGCTTGCCGGGAGCCGGCCCTCTTGTGGCCGGCATCGTGGGGTCGGTCTTCTTGTGGCTTTCTTCGTGAGGGTTTCAGGGTCGGGCCGCCTCCCAGTAGTCGGCCTGTGAGATAGCCGGCCAGGGGAAGGCGGCCTTATGCTTTGGGTGCTTGAAGGCTTGATCGGCCCGATAATTTTTGAAGAGCCAGGGGGAGTCGGTTAGGCTACCCGTGGTCATTTACTCTGACAGTAGTCCCCGAAGCTGGTTGGGCTTCGCGGCTGAAAGGAGGACGAGAAGCTTAATCATCTTCCTATCTTGAGGAGCGAGCAGCTAGGAGCCGCAGGCCGGGGCCCGCCACTTCCATGCGTCGGCCTTGGTGTGGATCTCCTGTGGCCCAAAACGGGCCATTCGCCTTCCAACGGCAGTTTCCGCACACCTGTTAGGGCGCAATAATCGCGGGACGTGGGGGAGTGGGCGCAGTTAATCCCACGCCCCCCACGCCTCGCCTCCTCGGCTTCGCAGCACGAGGCTATAAATAGGGGGAGGAGGAGGAGCGGCAGACGCTCGCACGCTCACCCTCGCTCCGCCATCTCCTTCTTCTTCTTCTCCATCGCCGTAGCCCCTCGCTGCCGCGTCGTCCCCCCAGTCATCACACTACCCCGCAGCTTCGCCGCATCGGGGGCGTGCTTTCGCCACCGCCGCGCCTTTTTCATCGGCTTCTTCCCCTCATGTCGCGCGGCGGAGACTGGGACGGCTCCAACGTCCACGAGGACCACATCGACTTCCTCCGCAAGACGCAGGGGTTGCCCGACAAGCATCATGTGCGGGTCCATCTTGCGCCGGTGAGGGAGATCTCGCCAGCGCCGGAGGAGGGCGAGCAGGTGATCTTCCGCTCGCACTGCCTGCGCGGCCTTGGCCTGCCTGCGAGCGGCTTCTTCCGCTCCTTCCTCGAGTTCTACCAGCTCCAGCCGCACCACCTCACTCCAAACACGGTGCTGCTGTTGTCCGCCTTCGTCACCTTGTGCGAGGGCTTCCTCGGCGTCCTTCCCGCCCTTGAGCTCTGGGGGGAATTCTTCCAATCCATGCTCGGTACCGCCATGAGGGGCGTGCCAGCTCAGAGCGGCGCCTTCATTGCGTTGCGGAGGCCGGTAGCCGACAACCCTTTTCCTCCCATCACGCTGATCCAGTCGGTGAAGCTCTGGCAGAAATCCTACTTCTATGTGAAGAACGTCGCTCCGCAAGGCGACTTCGTCAACTTGCCGGTTTACGCAGCCGGCCCGCCGGCTGGGAGGCGGCCCCAATGGTCCTATCAGGCCAGAACACTGTCGCCTGCTGGAGTCGCCGCCGTCACGCGACTCCGGGTAATGGTCCAGTCGGAGGGCCTGACTGGGCTCGACCTGCTGGCCGCCTTCGTGGCGCGCCGGGTGCTCCCGCTCCAAGGCCGTCCTCATATGATTTGTCAAATGAGCGGCCGACTCGATCCGAGTCGGCTGTGTACCAAGGAGATGCCTCATGCGGAGGTAGCTCACATGGTGAACTATCTTGCGAACTGCAAGCTCACCGGTGAGTGGCGATTTGGCAAGGAGCCGTACTCCCGTGCCAATCCGCCGCCTATGGTAAACTTCTTCTCTTCTTTAATTTTGTCACCGAGTTTCCCTTGGCCGACTCTGACCAATCGGCTTGTCTTGACAGAGCCCCCTCCTACGACCGGCAGCCGGGGCAGCGGGGGTGGAGCGCCAATATCTCCCCGACCGGACAACGCACGACTCGGACGACGACGTCGTGGGGGGAGGCGGCGAGGCAGGCGGCTCCGGGCTTGGAGCCAGCTTCGACGACTGGCCGGATGATGACGAGGCAGAGGTCGTCCCGCGCCACCAGCCGGCGTCTGAACAGCATGGCACGGGCTCATCTGCCGTGCCGGCTGTCCGAGGCGGCACGCAGAAGCGCCGGGCCACGCCGACCCTATTCGGCAGTCGGCCGAAGAAGCCCAAGAGCGCGGCGGCGGCGACCAGGCGGGACGAGGCGGCCGCGAAGGCTGCCCGCTTCCGGAATGTGGTGAAGCAGCCACAAATGGTTTCGGCGTAAGTGTCAATTCTCTCACGTATTCCTTCTTCTTTTTTGTTGATATTCTTCTGAGTCCTTATCTTGACTTAAAAAATACAGGGCTCCGCTTTCTCTTGAGCGGACCGTTGCCGCCTCCGTGGTAGGAGCGGCGGGAGGATCTGGAAACGCCCGCCGCGTGGACCCCTGTGCCGAGCTTCAAGCGGCGACAGAGCGGAATGCGCGGGAGGCGCGGGAGGAGCGGGAGGCGGAGGAGCTGAGGGCGGCCGCTGCCACGGCGCCGCAGGAGACGACGGAGAGGTCGGCGGAGGCACAAGCCGACGCAGCGGCCAAGGCTCAGTTGGAGGCTGCACCCGCAGAGAGGGCGGCGGAGGCCCTACGTAACCGGCCTCCGCTGCTTGTCGTCCCCCTTCGCGCTGTGGCGCCCGAGATCCCGGTGCCCCCACCGGAGGAAGCCGGTGGCGACCAGCTGGCGGTGGAGAGGGAGGAGAGCGACGTCGTCGTCCCGGTGAGGGAGGCGGCACCGCCATCGCCGACTGGGGCGGACCAAGGCAGCAGGTCTAGCGCGCCACCCGTGCAACCGGCTGGAGGCGAGCCGGCTGCGAGGGCAGACCTTGTGGTTCGGTCACCATCGCGCCAGCGCGCGGGGAAGGCGACTTTGGCGCCGGGCCCGCAGAAGGCCGCGAGCTCTGGCTCGTCGGCCCTGGATCTGGAGACGGCCAGTGGCAGCTCGCCGGGATGGACGCCGGATGGTGGGACGGCCGTGTTGAACGTGGCGGCGCAACAAGTCCGGAACCGGCTTCAATCCCAAGCCACCGTGCTGAAACAGTATACTCAAGAGTTCCTCGCGACGCGGACGACCATTCGGGTGAGTCTTCCCGCTTTTTTGTTTCTTGTTCTTGATTTCTTCCGTGGGGGCGCGTCAGCGCACCCACTGGGTGTAGTCCCCGAGTTCCGAGTCCGCTGCTGAGCAGGCGGCTTGGAACTTCTTAGTAGACTTTGATTGCTATCTTGCTCTTATTTGCTCCTCTGTCCTATTTGCAGGACTATCACAACCTCCGCGCGGCTACCTTCAAATCCCAGGTCCGGGAGCTGAACCAGAAAACCATTGATCTGACCGAGAGCCGGAGTAAGTGCTTCGTCTTTTATCTCACGTGGGGGCGCGTCAGCGCACCCACTGGGTGTGGTCCCCGAGATTCGGGCCGACTGCTGAGCAGTCGGGCCGGATCTTCCCAGGTGACTTCTTTCTTATTGCCTTTTTTCATTCTTTACCATATCTGCAGAGGCCAATGCCGACCTGAGGGAGCAGTTGGGTGGGGCCCAGACCGCCCTTCGCGCCAAGGAAGCCGAGTGCAATGCCTTGGCTCAGGAGCGTGACCGCTTGGTCAAGAAGTTGGCCGACCAGGAGGAGAGCCATAAGGCGGCCCTGAAGGCAGCACAGGACAGCGAGGCCACCCTTCAAGCCGAATACGAGACCGAGGCGGCGAGCTGGGCTGAGGCAAGGCAAGCGCTGAGCGACGGCTACGGCCGGATCGAAGATTTGGTTGACGATAGGCCGCCTTCTTCTTCGTCCCTTTGATTGCCGCCTGCCATTTGGTCCATTTTCTGACCTTGTGTTTTCTTCCTTTCTTCTCTTGCGCAGAGTACTTCCCTGGTTACTCCGTTGCCGCCAACCAAGTCATCGAGGCCTGCCGCGACGCGCAAAGGCGGGCTGGAGTTGAGATTGCGCCGGATGCTCGCCGGTCGCTTGAGGAGCAGCTTCTGGCGATCCAAGCCTGCCTCCAGCCGGCTCACCGCATGCTCCGCCATCTTCAGCACGTTGGGGCGCAAGTGCTGGCCGCCCTCTGGCCCGGCGAGGTGGTTCCCCGTACCCCCAGTCAGACTGCCGACTGGCTGGAGGTAGCGGTTGGCCGCTTCGAGGCCTGGAAGGCTTCTCCAGCTCAGTCAGGCGCCAGGCGGGTGTTGGAGTTCGTCCGAGCTTGGTATCCTGGGCTGGATTTGGCCCAGCTGACCACCTGGCGGCAGGAGGCCAACGAAGAGCTGGAGGTGGTGCGACCGGCTATCATCCAGCGTGCTTCGGCGATCGCCGACTACACCGACATAAGTGCCTTTGCCCCTGAGGTGAATGATGATGGTGTTGCTCAGACGGAGGAGTGGTTTGGGCTGAACCCAGCAAATGGATAAGATTCTGCGGAGGAGAACGACTCTAGTGACGAGGGCGAAGAGGAGGAGGGAGAGGATGGTGAAGACGCCGTGCCAGACGATGGAGCGACCGGCCAGCCTCAGCTTCATCGTGCCTCCAGCAACGAGGCGCGTGCGAGCGTGCCGCCTGCAGCCGGTGATGATCAAGCCGAGACACGCCAGCCGGCCACTCCTCCAGCCAGCACTGTCATCTCCACTGACCTGCCCGGCTCGCCTGTTGCACCTTTGGCCTGATCCGCAATCTTTGCTTTCCTGTTTATTACTCTTTGAACAATATTTGTTAAGTTTGCGCAGTTCCACCCACTAGGGGTGTATTCAAACTATGTTGAACGCCGGCCTTTCGAAGGCCTTTTGTGTAAATATAATCATGCATGTGCTTGGCTTCCGATTGTATTTGCTTTTCATCCTTTTGGCTGTTTCCTTTGCCGCCCTCCCTTGGTCGCCGCCTTCCCAGCCGAACAGCTGCTCTGCAGTCTGTGGCTGGGGAAGGGCTTGGCCGTTTGGGAGGGCAAGGACTCTAGCATTTTTAGATTGTAGCAAGGTGAATCAGAAGCCGGCCAGCCGGCTGTTCTGACAGCCGGTTGGCGGGGTGGGAGGCCGGCTTGTGTTATATAAGTTCGTTAGTCCTTAGCCGTTTTTGTGTGGGCATCCTTTCCTGCCTTTGACTCTTGCCAGTCGGACAGTCGATTCTTCGAGCTGCGACTTTCAACAAGAGAGGGCTTGGGTGCCGGCACACTACTTGTCTGACTGCAGGTAGAACTTTAATATAACTCAAGGCGGCAAGTCCCCGGGCCGACTGATCGAACCCGGTGCCGGACAGGAAAACAAATGTAGTAATACATTCATAGGTATGACACTCATCATACATAGATAAAAGAGGGTAGTCCCCGAGTGCTCCTCGGGGGGCACGTTGTCTTGTACTTAATACAAAAGGTAGCGTGGTACATACTGCATTTAGCTGTAAAATCTTCGGAGGAGATTGGCGTTCCATGGTCGTTCCGAATCCTTGCCGGAATCATCTCTCTTGCGTGCCTTCTGCTTCTGTGCGTCGATCAGGTAGAAGGAGTCGTTGCCGAGGGCCTTGCTGATGAAGAAGGGGCCTTCCCAAGGGGCCGAGAGCTTGTGCTGGCCGGCTGTTCGCTGGATCAGCCGGAGCACAAGATCGCCTTCTTGGAAGGATCTTGGCTTGACCTTCCGGTTGTGGTAATGGCGCAAACCCTGCTGGTAGATGGCGGACCGGCTAAGTTCTAACAGCCGGCCCTCTTCCAGCAGGTCACCGCCGTCTTCTCACGCTTCCTTGGCCTCCACCTCTGTGTACATGGTGACCCGAGGTGAGTCGAACTCAATGTCAGTTGGGATGACAGCCTCTACTCCATATACAAGGAAGAAAGGGGTGAATCCGGTTGACTTGCTCGGGGTAGTACGCAAACTCCAGAGGACGGCGGGCAGCTTGTCGAGCCAGCAGCCGGCCGAACGCTCCAGTGGTACGACCAGTCGGGGCTTGATGCCGGAGAGGATGAGGCTGTTTGCTTGCTCGACTTGGCCGTTTGACTGCGGGTGGGCTACGGACGCAAAGTCCAGTCGGATACTCTGTGTCGCACAGAAACGTGCCAGTGCTCCCTTGGCAAAATTCGTGCCATTGTCGGTGATGATGCTGTGTGGTACGCCATAACGGGTGGTGATATCTGCGATGAATGTCACGGCAGTCGGCCCGTTCAGCTTCTTGATTGGCTTCGCTTCATTCCACTTGGTGAATTTTTCCACGGCGACAAGCGGATGTGTCATGCCGCCGCGCGCCGTCTTGAATGGGCCCACCATGTCCAGTCCCCAGACGGCAAAGGGCCAGGTGAGGGGGATGGTCTTGAGTGCAGAAGCCGGCAGGTGTTGCTTGGAGCTGAAGACTTGGCACCCTTTGCAGTATTTGACTAATTCCTTGGCGTCTTCCAAAGCAGTCGGTCAGAAGAACCCATGGCGGAAAGCTTTGGCGACAAGTGATCTTGAGGACGCGTGGCGGCCGCATTCGCCTTGGTGGATGTCCTTGAGGTTTGCTATACCCTTCTCTGGCTCTACGCAGCGCTGAAAGACTCTAGTGACGCTGCGCCTAACGAGTTCTCTGTTTACTATTGTGTATGCTCCGGCTCGGCGTTGAACTTGTCTTGCCGAGATCTCGTCAGTCGGCAGCTCTTTGTTTACCAAGAAGTTGAGGATGGGTTGGGCCCATGATGGAGCTGTGACTTCTTCAATTGCCAATACGGCTACTGCGACCAGGTTGGGTGGTGAAGAGTTGGAGTCGGCCACCGCCTGTTGTGTCGTTGCAGTCCCCGGGCCGACTGCTGCAGTCACTGGGTGTAACACCCACGATGCGGCTATATCTCCCACGTGTCGAGGCACGACTTAGAGGCATAACCGCATAGTGGTTTAGTCGCAAGAAGGGTCATCTTCACACAATCCCAGGTAATGAACAAGAAT
Source organism: Triticum aestivum (assembly GCF_018294505.1). Taxonomy (NCBI): domain Eukaryota; kingdom Viridiplantae; phylum Streptophyta; class Magnoliopsida; order Poales; family Poaceae; genus Triticum; species Triticum aestivum. The sequence continues at coordinate 54,203,161 of NC_057811.1, forward strand.
GGGATAAAGAGTTGGCTTACAATCGCCACTTCACACAATACATAATATCATCATACATCATCCAAAATACAATCATATAGACCGACTACGGTCAAAATCCAGATGGAAATAAGACAACCCCAAATGCTAGATCCCCGATCGTCCCAACTGGGCTCCACTACTGATCATCAGGAAAAGACACATAGTAACGACCACGTTCCTCGTCGAACTCCCACTTGAGATCGACGCCATCATCTGCACTGGCATCGTCGGCACCTGCATCTGTTTTGGTAGAATCTGTGAGTCACGGGGACTCAGCAATCTCACACCCGCGAGATCAAGACTATTTAAGCTTGTGGGAAAAGGAGGAGTAGTGAGGTGGAGCTGCGGCGGCAAAAGCATATATGGTGGCTAACTTGCGCAAATGAGAGCGAGAAGAGAAGCAATGGAACGGTCGTCATCTAGCAATGACCAAGAAGAGGTCCTGAACACCTATTTACGTCATACATAACTCAGACCGTGTTCACTTCCCGGGCTCCGCCGAGAAGAGACCATCACGGCTACGCACGCAGTTGATGTATTTTAGCTTGGGTCAAGTGACAAGTTATCTACAACCGGACATAAACAAATTCCCATCTGCCTCATAACCGCGGGCACGGCTTTCGAAAGATAATACCCTGCAGGGGTGTCCCAACTTAGCCCATCATAAGCTCTCACGGTCAACGAAGGATAAACCTTCTCCCGGAAAGACCCGATCAGTCTCGGAATCCCGGTTTACAAGACATCTCGACAATGGTAAAATAAGACCAGCAAAGCCGCCCGAATGTGCCGACAAATCCCGATAGGAGCTGCACATATCTCGTTCTCAGGGCACACCGGATTGTCCAAGCTTCCGATAGGCCAGACCAGAGTTGCCCCTGGTGGCCACCGACGACTGACAGTTTGGACCAATACTCAGAGGAGCACTGGCCCGGGGGTTTAAAATAAAGATGACCCTCGGGCTCTAGAAAACCCGGGGGAAAAAGGTATAGGTCGCAAATGGTAAAACCAAGGTTGGGCCTTGCTGGAGGAGTTTTATTCAAGGCGAACTGTCAAGGGGGTCCCATAAATCACCCGACCGCGTAAGGAATGCAAACTCAAGGAACATAATCCCGGTATAACAGTAACTAGGGCGGCAAGACTGGAACAAAACACCAGGCATAAGGCCGAGCCTTCCACCCTTTACCAAATATATAGATGCATTAATTAAATAAGAGATATTGTGATATTCCAACATATCCATGTTCCGACATGGAACAAACTTCAACTTCACCTACAACTAGCAACGCTATAAGAGGGGCTGAGCAAAAGCGGTAACATAGCCAAACAACGGTTTGCTAGGAAAGGATGGTTAGGGCTGACAAGGCTAAAATGGGAGACATGATATAGCAAGTGATAGGTAGCGGAGCATGGCAATAGAGCGAACAACTAGCATAGCAAAGATAGAAGTGATTTCGAGGGGTGGTCATCTTGCCTGCATGATTCTCAGAGTTGTCGAAGGCTTGATCCTCGTAAGCGTACTCGACAGGTTCCTCGTTCACGAACTCGTCTCCCGGCTCTACCCAAGACAAGAACACAAACAAACGGAACCACAATCAACAACGAGAAATGCACAAGCAACATGATGCAAAACATGTATGATATGCAAGATATGATATGCGATGCGTATGCGTGCTCCGGAAGGAAAATGATGAACATGGCAGTAACTTGGCAAAACAAGAATGCCACTGGAAAGATGAGATGATTTCGGTCGAAATCGATATAAAGATCACCGGAATTGGATGCACGGTTTGCAAATGGCAAGCAAAACAAGAATGACACTAATCTGCGATAACCAGCAAAATAGCGCCTAAAAGGCAACAAGTAACAATGCTACAGCACCCCAACATAGCAACATAGCACATGACAGTAAACTACAGGAGATGCTTGACAAAATATGAACACTGAGCTACGGCTAGTTCACAACATATCAAGCTCAAACAAGCATGGCAAAAGTGCAAAAGATTACAGGTTCACAGACTTGGTGAAAAACTGGACTTGGCAGAAATCAGCATCAGGTAGCAATGTTTAGAGCACGAAATCAACATGCTACGGGAACTTAACATAGCAAAACAAGGCATGGCAGTGTTCTACTAAATGCACATGACAAAAGTCCCTTACTGACCATAAGCCAAAAAGGAGCAGAAGATATGATGGAAAGCATGTAAACATAGCAAGTTTCGTTATCAGGTTTCAGAATTAGCAGAAAACAGAGCATGGCAGAAATATTAATATGTAGGCCTCTTTGTGAGCTTGATGCACTCACTACAGAGCAATGCATGACAAAAAAAGCATACCTGCAGCAAGATGGCATGTTTATGAAGCTATACATGGCAAGAACAGTTGCATAGCATGTATGGATCAACTACAATAAGCTTGGCAAAATTGCATATCATGTTAAGAATCTGCCAGAAATATTTTATAGCAAAAGTAGAGCAAGATTGAGTCATGCTATGGCACTCGATAACTGCAAACAATTGCAAGAATGGATCTATTACAACTATAGCTGCAAAACATCAATAGTGAACATCTCCAAAATATGCATGGATCTCTCTGTAGCATCAAGTTTACATGGCAACAAAATTACAGCAGACAGACAGAAAAATCACCGTCCCTGAAAACAGAAATATTACGGGACCTACTTTGCATGCTTGTGCTAGTCACCACAGAGATCACAAAAATACATGGACTACACCACTAGAAAGATGGCATGGCATACTTCAAAACACATGTAGAGCTCATGCTCAAACGATGCACAGAATAAATGATACAAAAATGACAAATCTCCAAGTTCTGATAAGAAACAGAGAATAACAGCAACTAGCCCTCTTCCAACGAGGATTTGGGCATCAAGATGACCTCTAATGAACATGGTGCAATTGAACAAAATTAAGAGTATCACGAGACGAACAATTTGACATATTACACACGCGAATCGGAGCTACATGCACAGAGTTATAGCATCGGGAACAGAGGCATATGCTGATAAAATAACAGGACATGGAAAAAAAAAGGGAAGGACGAAGTCAACGCGGACTGTAGCTCCCGATCGGATCTGAGGGAGGTCGAGCTCGGGCTCGGGCTGTTCGCCTGCGGGAGGAAGAGGAGAGGCCGGCAGGGGGGGTTGCCGGCCGGAGGCGGGCGAGGCGACGGCGGGGAGGGGCGG
>NC_057811.1:54206793-54216504 GCF_018294505.1 Triticum aestivum
GGCCGCGGCGGCGGCGGGGCTGACGACGGGCCACGTGGCAGACGCGGGTTGGCCGCGGGGGCGGCGGTGACTTCGTCCGGCGGCGCGGAGGGAAAAATCTAGGGTTTCGACTGCAGTTTCGTTTTTCGGGATGCCCGCATATAAATAGGTAGAGGGAGCTAGGGGACTCCAAATGAGGTGCGGTTTTCGCCCACACGATCGTGATCGAACGACCTAGAGCATGGAAGAGAGTTTGGTGGGTTTTGGGCTGGTTTTGGAGGGGGGGTTTCCTGGACACTCAAATGGACTTTGCGCATGCCCGGTTAACCGTTGGAGTACCAAACGACCTCCGAATGGAACGAAACTTGACCGGTAGTCTCCGGGTAGTATAAGAAGACCACTTGACAAGCCTCGGTCCATTCCGAGAAAGTTTGACACATGCACACGAAAGAAAACTAGAGGGGTGCACCGGAGGAGATAGGAGCGCCGGATTGCAAAACGGACAACGGGGAAAATGCTCGGATGCATGAGACGAACACGTATGTGAATGCAATGCACATGATGACATGATATGAAAATGCATGACATGACAAAATACAAAACGAAAGACAAAACCCGACAACGGAGGGAAAAACATATCACATAGCCGGAAATGGCAAGAGTCGGAGTTACAAATATGGCAAGTTACATGTGGGGTGTTACAACACTCCACCACTACGAGAGGATCTCGTCCCGAGATCTAGGACTGAAAGAACTCCGGATATTCGGAACGGAGATGGTCCTCGCGTTCCCAGGTGGCTTCCCGGTCGGAATGGTGCGACCACTTCACTTTCAGGAATTTGATTGACTTGTTGTGAGTCTTGCGCTCAATTTCTTCAAGAATAGTAACTGGGTGCTCATGATAAGACAAATCTTCTTGGAGGTCAATCTCTTCGAAGTTGATAGTGCGCTCAGGCGTCTTGAAGCACTTGCAGACTGTGACACGTGGAACACATCGTGCACGTTCGCGAAGTTGGAAGGAAGCTCAAGTTGATAGGCGAGGTCACCTCTTTTGCCAATGATCTTGAAAGGACCCACGTATCTAGGGCAAGCTTCCCTTTGATACCGAAGCGACGAGTGCCTTTCATTGGAGAGACGCGGAGGTAGACATGGTCTCCGATCTCGAAAGCCAAATCGTGATGCTTACTATCATAGTAGCTCTTCTGACGCGATTGCGCGGCTTTGAGATTATCACGGATGACTTTACACATTTCTTCAGCTTCAGTGATTAAGTCATTGCCAAGAAGTTGGCGTTCACCAGTCTCTGACCAATTGAGAGGAGTACGGCACTTTCTGCCATAGAGAATCTCGAATGGGGCCTTGCCCGAACTCGCTTGGAAGCTGTTGTTGTAGGAGAATTCAGCATAAGGGAGACAATCTTCCCATCTCATGCCAAAGGAAATGACACAAGCCCTGAGCATATCTTCAAGAATTTGATTGACTCGCTCGACTTGGCCACTAGTTTGAGGGTGGAAAGCTGTGCTGAAGCGAATGTTTGTGCCCATGGCCTTCTGGAAGGAGTCCCAGAACTTAGAGGTGAAGATGCTTCCACGATCTAAAGAAATCAATTGTGGAATGCCGTGCAAAGACACAATTCTGGAGGTGTATAGCTCTGCCAGCTGAGCTGCTGTGATGGATTCTTTGATTGGAAGGAAATGAGCCACTTTAGAGAGCTTGTCAATGACAACGAAGATAGCATCATTTCCGCGCTTGGACTTTGGAAATCCAGTCACGAAGTCCATTTCGATGTGATCAAACTTCCATTCTGGGATAGCAAGAGGTTGGAGGAGACCAGCTGGTCGTTGGTGTTCTGCTTTCACTCTTCGGCAGACATCACATTCATTCACGAATTGAGCAATTTCTCGCTTCATTCGAGTCCACCAATACGACTGCTTGAGGTCATGATACATCTTCGTACTTCCAGGATGAATGGAAAGGAGAGAATTGTGCGCCTCGTTCATTATGACTTTCCTTAGATCACCTTTAGGAACCACAATCCGGTCCTCGAAGAACAAAGTGTCTCTGTCATCAATGCGATAGCACTTGTATTTGGAAAGACCCTTGTCGATACCACGTTTCACCTTCTTCACCATGGCATCAAGGAGTTGTGCCTCACGAATTTGATCTTCCAAAGTAGGAGATACTATGAGGTTGGCAAGAAAACCTTGAGGAACAACTTGGAGATTCAGCTTGCGGAAAGCTTCACAAAGATCCGGTTGGAAAGGCTTGAGGATTAAGCTGTTGCAATAAGCTTTCCTGCTTAAAGCATCTGCAATGACATTTGCTTTGCCTGGAGTATATTCAATACTCGGATTGTACTCTTGAATCATTTCGACCCATCGAGTCTGCCTGAGGTTGAGGTTGGGCTGGGTGAAGATATACTTGAGACTCTTGTGATCAGTGAAAATGTCCACTTGTCTTCCCAACAAGAGATGTCTCCACGTAATCAATGCATGGACAACTGCCGCCAACTCAAGATCGTGAGTGGGGTAGTTCTTCTCGTTGGGCTTCAACTGCCGAGAGGTATAGGCCACAACTTTCTTCTCTTGCATTAACACAGCACCGAGACCTTGGAGAGAAGCATCACAGAAAACTTCATACGGCTTGGATTCATCAGGAGGAGTCAAAACAGGAGCTGTGACTAGTTTCTCTTTGAGAGTGTTGAAAGCAACGTCACACTCATGAGACCAGACATATTTCACATGCTTCTGTAGGAGGTTGGAAAGAGGTTTTGCAATCTTGGAGAAATTCTCAACGAATCTTCGGCGAAAGCTTGCAAGACCCAGAAAACTTCGAAGCTGCTTGACATTTTGAGGAGGTTCCCAATCCAGAACTGCGGACACCTTCTCGGGGTTAATAGCGATGCCCTTGGCAGAGATGATGTGACCAAGAAAAAGAACTTCATTGAGCCAAAACTCACATTTAGAGAACTTCGCATAGAATTGATACTCTCTGAGCTTGTCGAGCACCAATCGCAAATGTTTGGCATGATCCTGCTTATTCTTGGAGAAGACCAAGATATCATCGAGATACACCAGAAAGAATTCATTGGTATAGGGGTTGAAGATGAAATTCATCATCCGAGAGAACACCGGAGGAGCATTGACAAGGCCGAAAGACACGAAAGTATATTCATAAGAACCAAAGCTTGTTCTGAATGCTGTCTTGGGAATATCTTCTTCACGAATGCGAATCTGATGATAACCCATACGAAGGTCAAGCTTCGAGAATACTTTAGCACCCTTGAGTTTCTCAAATAGCTCATTGATGTTGGGAAGTGGATACTTGTTCTTGATTGTCTTCTTGTTCAATGGACGGTAATCGACACAAAGTCGGTCCGTGCCATCCTTCTTCTTGACAAAAAGAACACCACAACCCCATGGAGAAGAACTCGGTCTGATCAAACCCAGACGCTCTTGTTCATCGAGCTGCTTCTTCAATTCCTTCAGCTCGTTTGGTCCAAGCTTGTATGGACGCTTGCAAACGGGTTCAGTGCCAGGCTCTAGTTCGATAACGAACTCAACTGGCCGATGAGGAGGCATACCCGGAAGCTCTTCTGGAAAGACATCTTGATACTCGCAAACGATTGGAATTTGAGAGATGGCATTCAATTCGCCCTTCTCATTGAGAGAAAATAACTGAATGGTTTCATCACGAGCGGCATAAATAATCACATCCTCAGACGAGTGTGTTAATTGAATTTCCCTGGCAGCACAGTCAAGTAGAGCTTTGTGCTTAGAAAGCCAGTCCATCCCGAGAATTAGATCAATATCCGAGTCACCAAGAACAATTGGAGAAGACTGAAATTTATAGTCGCCCATCTTGATGGTAACATTCGGAACAATGGAACTTGCATTCATGCATTTTCCCGGAGAGACAACTGCTAACGGTCTAGGCAATCCTTGGAAATGCAATTCATGCTTGGATGCAAAAGGTCTTGATATGAAAGAAAGCGATGCACCAGTATCAAAAAGAGCTTTTACAGGAATATCATTAACAGGAAGATTACCCATTATCACATCAGTAGATTCCTCCACTTGAGCTGCATTCATCATGTTCACCTTTGCAAACTTTGGATTATGCTTGACCACTGCATTGCTGGAAGATCTGACAGGAGGAGGAGGAGGAAGACGCCTCTGGTTGAAGCACTTGTTAGCATAGTGACCTTTCTGCTGACATTTGTTGCAAGTCACCTCTGAGAGTGGACGGTGATAAGGAGCATTGGACTTTGGAGCTTGATTCTGAGACTTTTTATGATAGCCAGAGTTGGAAGAGTTGGACGGACCATGGCCACCTTTGTTCTTCTGCTGGTAAGGCTGACGAAACGGAGGGGGAGGAGGCAACCAGAACTTCTGTTGCTTAGCTGTCACAAGTGAGGAAGAAGAAGACTGAACTGCGTCTCTGACTCTCTTCTTAGAAGCCTCACACTTGAGCTGAGCAGCCTCTTGCTTCAGTGCCATATTGTAGAATTGATCAAGCTGAGTAGGCTCAACAAGAACGAGAGCTAACTGCAGATCCTCTTTAAGGCCACCTCTGAAGTGATAGATCATGCTCTTCTCATCAGGAACGTCTTGTTTAGCGAAGCGAGCAAGTTTCTGAAACTGAATGTTGTATTGATACACAGACATGTTTCCTTGCTTGAGATTGCGGAACTCCTCACGCTTGCTCTCGACAACACTTTGTGGAATGTGGTGCGCTTTGAAGTCCCGACAGAAGTCAGTCCAAGTGATCACACGACCTCCTCTGGAATCTTTGTATTGTTGATACCAATCAGCAGCTTGGTCCTTGAGCTGGAAAGAAGCGAACTTGACAAAGTCCTCAGGCCTGACATTGCTACATTCAAAATGCTTGTTGATGTCCACGAGCCAATCATCGGCATCCGTGGCCTCGGCACAGTAGCTGAAAGACTTGGTCTGATTTGCAAGAAACTGGTTGAGAGTGGCAAAGTGAAACTGATTGTTGCCTTGACCTTGATTGCCTTGATTGCCTTGCCCTTGAGTACGTTCTTGCAAGAGTTGTAGAATCATCTGAGCATTGGCGTTGGTGGCTGCCATGACTGCTTGCCATGCCTCCGGAGGTGGAGGTGGTGGCGGAGGGTTCGCTTGACTCCCTTCATTGCGATCCGGATTCTGACGCGTTGGCGGAGCCATCCTGAAGAGGGTGACATCCGTTAGCATCTTGATACACAAATAGATAAGTAGAATCAACGGATAGAAATTGCAACATATAGTCTTCACAATAAACATTCAAACGAAGATGAACGAATGAATTCCGTAGTAAATCATCACACTTCCATAAGTTGAGAAGCCACTTGAAAAAGATATGGAATGGACATATGAATTCGAAGCAACTCAAATGCCACAATACAAAATAAAACAAAGTATTGGCTTGCAGAATAAGCCGGAACAAACATATGATAGATATTTCGTCCGAAGTTTTCGTGGTGGGGCCCACACGGGCTCAATCGTACAGCACCATCATGTACAAGGCTGTGCACATGACATACGAAGCGTCCCCGAGTTGGCAAAGCCATGGACTCTTTAAGACACAACGAGACCACTGTAAAATCAACCGTATACAGGCGGACCACTAGACATCGAACCCCAATCTCATATCATGCGTCTGTCGGAAAGATATCCTAAGGCTACTAGAATTCCCACTTATAAACTCCCGAAACTTTCTGGTTACGCAATCTGGTGTAGGGGATACAGGGGACCCAAATATATATCACCCAAACTAGCAATCCCTAGATCCAGCTGTATCCATCCGTCAACACATAACCAAGAAACCTTCGGAAATCGTTTACCTCAACCTTCGAAAAACATCTGTTATACAAGTTATGGCAATACTCCCGAACTCCCGCCCCAGTACTGGGTGGCGTCGAGGTGATCTCACCAACAACTGCATAAAAGAGATTTCGATGTCGGCGAAACTCAGGTATTCCAGAACTGCAACGATAAAATTGTGACGACAACACCTCGGAGCTCAACTCCCCGGGACACTGCCACAACCCCTAAATGACAGGAGGCACCAAGAACAATGTTCTCGTCACAAATCGATCGGAACGATTCCAAGATACCCACGTGATCCTAAAAAAAAATTAGTGAAATTTGAGGAGAGAAGAGTCAAAACTTCTACGTCAGGAGACCTCACCAGAGCGACGAAGAGACTGAGGAGTAAAAAGAATCCTACTCTCCGATATATATAATCCTAAGACTCAAAACATTTTTATTCTAGACTCAACAACGCCAGCGATTCGATCAAGCAGGGGGCTCCTAAGTCGGGGATGGCTCTGATTACCAACTTGTAACACCCACGATGCGGCTATATCTCCCACGTGTCGAGGCACGACTTAGAGGCATAACCGCATAGTGGTTTAGTCGCAAGAAGGGTCATCTTCACACAATCCCAGGTAATGAACAAGAATGGGATAAAGAGTTGGCTTACAATCGCCACTTCACACAATACATAATATCATCATACATCATCCAAAATACAATCATATAGACCGACTACGGTCAAAATCCAGATGGAAATAAGACAACCCCAAATGCTAGATCCCCGATCGTCCCAACTGGGCTCCACTACTGATCATCAGGAAAAGACACATAGTAACGACCACGTTCCTCGTCGAACTCCCACCTGAGATCGACGCCATCATCTGCACTGGCATCGTCGGCACCTGCATCTGTTTTGGTAGAATCTGTGAGTCAGGGGACTCAGCAATCTCACACCCGCGAGATCAAGACTATTTAAGCTTGTGAGAAAAGGAGGAGTAGTGAGGTGGAGCTGCGGCGGCAAAAGCATATATGGTGGCTAACTTGCGCAAATGAGAGCGAGAAGAGAAGCAATGGAACGGTCGTCATCTAGCAATGACCAAGAAGAGGTCCTGAACACCTACTTACGTCATACATAACTCAGACCGTGTTCACTTCCCGGGCTCCGCCGAGAAGAGACCATCACGGCTACGCACGCAGTTGATGTATTTTAGCTTGGGTCAAGTGACAAGTTATCTACAACCGGACATTAACAAATTCCCATCTGCCTCATAACCGCGGGCACGGCTTTCGAAAGATAATACCCTGCAGGGGTGTCCCAACTTAGCCCATCATAAGCTCTCACGGTCAACGAAGGATAAACCTTCTCCCGGAAAGACCCGATCAGTCTCGGAATCCCGGTTAACAAGACATCTCGACAATGGTAAAACAAGACCAGCAAAGCCGCCCGAATCTGCCGACAAATCCCGATAGGAGCTGCACATATCTCGTTCTCAGGGCACACCGGATTGTCCAAGCTTCCGATAGGCCAGACCAGAGTTGCCCCTGGTGGCCACCGGTGACTGACAGTTTGGACCAATACTCAGAGGAGCACTAGCCCGGGGGTTTAAAATAAAGATGACCCTCGGGCTCTAGAAAACCCGGGGGAAAAAGGTATAGGTCGCAAATGGTAAAACCAATGTTGGGCCTTGCTGGAGGAGTTTTATTCAAGGCGAACTGTCAAGGGGGTCCCATAAATCACCCGACCGCGTAAGGAACGCAAACTCAAGGAACATAATCCCGGTATAACAGTAACTAGGGCGGCAAGACTGGAACAAAACACCAGGCATAAGGCCGAGCCTTCCACCCTTTACCAAATATATAGATGCATTAATTAAATAAGAGATATTGTGATATCCCAACATATCCATGTTCCGACATGGAACAAACTTCAACTTCACCTGCAACTAGCAACGCTATAAGAGGGGCTGAGCAAAAGCGGTAACATAGCCAAACAACGGTTTGTTGGGAAAGGATGGTTAGGGCTGACAAGGCTAAAATGGGAGACATGATATAGCAAGTGATAGGTAGCGGAGCATGGCAATAGAGCGAACAACTAGCATAGCAAAGATAGAAGTGATTTCGAGGGGTGGTCATCTTGCCTGCAAGATTCTCAGAGTTGTCGAAGGCTTGATCCTCGTAAGCGTACTCGACAGGTTCCTCGTTCACGAACTAGTCTCCTGGCTCTACCCAAGACAAGAACACAAACAAACGGAACCACAATCAACAACGAGAAATGCACAAGCAACATGATGCAAAACATGTATGATATGCAAGATATGATATGCGATGCGTATGCGTGCTCCGGAAGGAAAATGATGAACATGGCAGTAACTTGGCAAGCCAAGCATGCCACTGGAAAGATGAGATGATTTCGGTCGAAATCGATATAAAGATCACCGGAATCGAATGCACGGTTTGCAAATGGCAAGCAAAACAAGAATGACACTAATCTGCGATAACCAGCAAGATAGCACTTAAAAGGCAACAAGTAACAATGCTACATCACCCCAACATAGCACCAAAGCATATGGAAGTAAACTACAGGAGATGCTTGACAAAAGATGTACACTGAGCTACGGCTAGTTCACAACATATCAAGCTCAAACAAGCATGGCAAAAGTGCAAAAGATTACAGGTTCACAGACTTGGTGAAAAACTGGACATGGCAGAAATCAGCATCAGGTAGCAATGTTTAGAGCACGAAATCAACATGCTACGGGAACTTAACATAGCAAAACAAGGCATGGCAGTGTTCTACTAAATGCACATGACAAAAGTCCCTTACTGACCATAAGCCAAAAAGGACCAGAAGATATGATGGCAAGTATGTAAACGTAGCAAGTTTCGTTATCAGGTTTCAGAATTAGCAGAAAACAGAGCATGGCAGAAATATTAATATGTAGGCCTCTTTGTGAGCTTTATGCACTCACTACGGAGCAATTCATAACAAAACAAGTATACCTACAGTAAGATGGCATGTTTATGAAGCTATCCATGGCAAGAACAATTGCATAGCATGTATGGATCAACTACAATAAGCTTGGCAAAATTGCATATCATGTTAAGAATCTGCCAGAAATATTTTATAGCAAAAGTAGAGCAAGATTGGGTCATCCTATGTCACTCCATAATTGCAAACCATTGCAGGTATGGATCAATTACAACTATAGCTACAAAACATCCTTACTGAACATCTCCAAAATATGCATGGATCTCTCTGTAGCATCAAGTTTACATGGCAACAAAATTACAGCAGACAAAGACTTAGAGAAATCACTAAGTCCCTGAAAACAGAAATATTACGGGACCTACTTCGCATGCTTGTGCTAGTCACCACAGAGATTACAAATATACATGGACTACACCAATGGAACGATGGCATGGCATAATTCAAAACACATGTAGAGCTCATGCTCAAAAGATGCACAGAATAAATGATACAAAAATGACAAATCTCCAAATGCTGATAAGAACCAGAGAATAACAGCAACTAGCCCTCTTCCAACGAGGATTTGGGCATGCATATGACCTCTAATGAACAAGGTGCAATTGAACAAAATGAAGAGCATCGCGAGACGAACAATTTGACATATTACACGCGCGAATCGGAGCTACATGCACAGAGTTATAGCATCGGGAACACAGGCATATGCTGATAAAATAACAGGACTTGGAAAAAAAAGGGAAGGACGAAGTCAACGCGTACTGTAGCTCCCGATCGGATCTGAGGGAGGTCGAGCTCGGGCTCGGGCTGTTCGCCGGCTGGAGGAAGAGGAGAGGCCGGCGGGGGGGTTGCCGGCCGGAGGCGGGCGATGCGGCGGCGGGGAGGGGCGGCGCCGGAGGCGCGGCGGCGGCGATGGGCAGTGGGACCGCG